>NW_019739220.1:502666-637322 GCF_002891405.2 Cryptotermes secundus | reverse complement strand
ATAAAAATATAATTATAATATAGTAATAAAAATTCCATGTTGAGTTTTTTTATTTGATCCACTGATTTAACTTAAAATAGTGTAACGTATATTTCACCAAAATGTTATATCTTAAAAATTTGAGCTCCTAGGCAAAAACTAATGCCATATTTGAATTCAGGGCATCAAATTCATATGAAATCAGCTCCAAATACCCCGGCACCAAAACAGCTGTTGGCCTGTGTAATCAGTAATGACACTTCTCCTTCCTAAGGAAATTTGTAAGAAATCACAACCATTACAAAATATTAAAAACCAATTAATACTCTGCAGACACAATACTAACCATCCAAACATGTAAATCAAAATAAAACATTTGTAATGAAAACAAAGAATTGGAACGGAAGTTGGCAAACTTCACCTTCTTTGACTAGGAAGGTCGAGCCATGACACTTCAGAGATACAAAAAATATTAACTATCTTTAATGATTAACTTCATAAGAGTAAATTTGGAATATGAAACCTTAGTTTCTAAGCCATCGAACAATAGCGTCATATACCAACTTTCACGTCAAGAATACCACAATATGTAGGGCAAAGTTGCAGAATCTATAAACTCAGATTTAACTAACATGTTCATGATATAGGAACAAACAAAAAATAAATAAATAAAAACTCGCTGAATGCATTCTACAAGCAGGTCCCCTAAAAGACAGTTTACAAGCACTTCAAACAAAAAAGAGAGGGTCTTACGTTAATACTTCAGAAATATTTTATCTATTTCTTTTGCTTCCACTTGGAGCACAGGGCATCTGTCAAGCGCTTCGTTTCACTTCAGTTCCTTAACCATAGGCAGCCGGCAGGACTCCTTTAACGGGGGATCAACATGACGCAAGGTCTCTACCTACACAGGACAACACAAACACAGAATAAAAGCAGACACACATCATACCTTGAGTTGGATTCGAACCCACGATTCCAGCGTTAGGGTGGGTGAAGACATTTCATGCCTTAGACCGCGAGGCCAATATGATCGGATCAGAAATATATTACAAGCACAAAATTCAGTAACAAGGGAAGCTTCTAATTTTATGATACTGAAACACCGATATACGATATCATCAGCCTACCAGACAACAACCAGCTCAGCTAGAAGAAATCTACTCCTCAGTGGTCCCCACTAATTTAGCATCCCTATTAATTACGCTCCGGCCACATCACCACAAGGACATACGTCACTCTGCGTCACCACTTCGCCTCTTGCTCTCAAATACGTACAGCTTCCATTATCTTAATAAGTAAAACAAATTTTTGCTTTCTTCTATATCACTCCTGTTCCATGTATCCAAAAATAGTCGTTAACATTCTCTTACACAGAAGTTTCACGTTATTAGTACAGGAAATCTGTTACACCTCTTCACAACATACACTCCTGTTCCATGTATCCAAAAATAGTCGTTAACATTCTCTTACACAGAAGTTTCACGTTATTAGTACAGGAAATCTGTTACACCTCTTCACAACATACACTCCTGTTCCATGCCTACGCTGTATTATACTCACAAGCAGCATTTCAATTTGTATCCGCAAATTTAATCTAATTATAAACTCGTATGAAATTACTACCCACTGCTTTCAAAATTGTATAACACCTCCTTTGCTGTTCAAAATGCCGAAAGACTTCAAACTAGCCTGCAACATGGAATTATAAAGTGGCTTATGCTAACTGGGAGAGTGCACGCAGAAGGGAGATAATGACATAGCGTAATAGTGTAAAGGACCTAAATTATACAAGACCTATAAATCTCCAGTCAATTTCGGAAATGACACCGACTATGTATAGCGTGAGAGGCACTCTCCATTAAAAGAAGATAATTTTTGGAAGAAACCCGATGTTCGAGATGCTAGTAACGTCATGTATTATACGTATTACTCGGAATGCTGCATTTACACAATCTGCAAACACCCGGGACATTTTAGTGAAGAAAGAATTGACGAAGCATGGCTCCAACAATACAGCGCAATACGTGTATGTCATTCAGCACAGGTAACTATGCACGAAATATCCATGTTGTTTAGTGATCGAATTGTTTCAAAATGACTATGGCTGCCACTTCAGCAGATATTTCAAAACCACATCTTTTTCTATGGGGCTATATTAATGTCAGTGCTCACCGCAATAGCCCACGAGATCTGGATGAACTGTAAACCTACACATCCAACATCACTGCCGACGTTTCGCTCATGACGCTGCGGGCAGGGCCTAAGAATATGCTGCGTCCTGCTCTGTTATGTAAGCACCTTGCTGGTACCCACATTTATAACCTTTTGTGCTTATAAAGTGTCTTTCTGTTTTGTAGTTACTACCACTGCAGAATTTTCAGTTGCTTTACTGTTGTTTTATATTTCCCACACTCAGTACTCAGTTCGTTCTAAGGGCATTTTAAATTAATTGAGATAATGAAATTATTTCATTAGAATATGTATGTATCTTAAGGTACAGTACAGGGCCTCTTTCCTCTTTTTTCTGGAGCGTTTCATGTACCCTTAAAAGTTTACGGATAAGGTGATTAAAAGAAGTGCAGCCAAATAAATAAACCAAATAAACCCAAATTTTATGATTTATTACAAGTATTTGCTGACACATAAGTACGAATAAATGTAAAAATTCCATCAATTTCAGTTCTAGAACAGTTACAATGTGGTTCTGTGTGTGTGTGTGTGTGTGTGTGTGTGTGTGTGTGTGTGTGTGTGTGTGAAACTTGGTCTCTGACATTGAGGGAGGAACATAGACTGAGAGTGTTTGACCGAAGAGAGATGAAGCGATAGGAGTTTGGAGAAAACTGCATAATGAGGAGCTACATAACTTGTACTCTTCTTCAAGTATAATTAGAATGATCAGGCCAAGGAGGATGAGATTGGCAGGATATGCAGCACGAATGGGGAGAAGAGGAATGCACATAGGATATTGGTGGGAAAGTCAGATGGAAAGAGAACACTGGGAAGACCAAGACGTAGGAGGGTGAACAGTAATGAAATGGTTCTTAGAGAGATAGGGTGGGATGGTATGGATTGAATAGATCTGGCTCAGGATAGGGACAACTTGAGGGCTCTTGAGGGCTCTTTTGAACACGATAATGAACCTTCGGGTTCCATAAAATGTTGGGAAATTCTTGAGTAGGTGCACAATTGGCGGCTTTTCAAGAAGGGCTCAGCTCCATGATTGAGTCAGTGAGAACAGTTACAATATGAACATGTCGCTCAACTGTTTAACGTTTAATTATAATAGACTTAAGTGTCAGCCACAGAACGGTCTCGCTACACCACCACGGGCCATGATCAAAAAGAGCAAAATCCAGAGTTCCTTGAATGTGTTTTCCTGTCTCACTTCTGAAGTATTTTAAGTTAGTGGCTCATTTCTTATGTCCGCAGATGGATTATGGGTGAACGGATTGCAAAGGTTCGACAAGCAACCAGAATACACCGAGGTGAACCCAGGGCAGGATGCGCTTATGACCTGCAAAGTGTTCAACAGGAGAGGGGTGTGCTCTTGGCAGAAAGATAACAAGGTAAGGCATGACATCGAGTTATTGCAAATAATTCAGAACTGCAGAACCTTGTACGAATATAGGTAGTACTTCTGTAAGTAAAAAATTAAAGGCAATTCAGTTATAAGTTTTAACAAAACAATTACAGAATGGTTACAGATATTTTATTTCCAAGTTATCTCGATATTTCAAGACGCAGTTTGTGGAACATCTATAAATATCCGAATTAAAGTATCGTCTGTTTGGTCTTAGCCGTTTCAACACCCGTTCTCACCATTATTGGCCCTCGTTTCGGTTTCAGTTTTGTCAATAATATATCTGTGCTACCGGTGGGACCTCCTGTTTTTGACTCATCTTCCTATATAATCTGAACAGGACAATGTGTGAATCAGTAACACGTTAGAATTGTGCGCAACATCAGGCCGACCTTTCACATCAATATTTTATGGAGTGGGGATATTAACTTTTTCGTTCCATGAACCCTTTGGCATTCTGGTGAAACCTATGGACCCACTAACAGAATAATGTTTTAAACGCATAAAATAAAATAATAGGATTACAAAGGACACCAATTTTATTAAAACACAGTTATAAAAGTATAAAAAAACAAATTTGTTATAGAATAATATTAGTGCATATGTATTAAGTCATTATATAACAAGACAATACCGGTCACGGTAGCCGAGCGGTCTAAGGCATGTACTGTCTTCGCTCGCATGGAAACCTGGATCTTGGTTTCGAATCCCACTCAGGGCATGGATGTTTAGTTTGTGTGTGTGCGTTTTTCTGTGTTTGTGTATAGGTAGAGGCCTTGCGACGAGCTGATCACCCACCCAAGGAGTCCTACCGAATGTGTAAGATCTAGAAAAACCGAAGTGAAAGGAGAAGTTCATGGAGGTAGGCCTAGGCCCACTGGGGCTCTAGTGCCAAGGAAAAGAAAAATAATAACAAGACAGTAGGATTAAAATATAGGCAAATTAGAGTTAAATTTTATTTTCAAAGACATACTTGTGTGAAGAATATTGTTGCTTGTCTTGAATAAGAACATTAAACTGTTCGGTATTCTTTAATAAGATAAAACACTTCATGTTGTATTAATTTCGATTTTCTGTTTCGATGGTTACAAGTGCTGAAAATCTCGATTCATAAAGATATGTTGTTGCAAATACTTCCACAGCTCGCTTTACAAGGCGAGGATAGGCTTCTCCCATTAACATCAGAATTATCCAAGGCTTTCTGAGGTATACTCCGGTTTTAGCAAGACTGTGTTCATCTTTAGCTCGGCCAAAATCTTCGTACAGTTAATTTAAGAAACAAAATGATTGCTCATGCATGGTTCAACTACAATGTCATCAGGAGATAAATAACTTTTGAAAGAGATATGTATTGTTTCCAGGTGTTCGGAAATTTCTCTTTTCAAATAAATTGGCCTCCATCTCGGTAAACCCTTCCTTCAGCAAAGAAGAAAGCTTTCTTCTGAGATATGGCGCTATGTAGATATTGTGTTAACCGACGTTTCGGAAGAACGTATCGCCTCCCTCTTCAGGATATAGAAAAAGACAATTCGCAGGCGAAGAACCAGGTTGAGCAAGTATTACTATCTACACACCGCCACATCCCAGAAGGCTGCTTTCTTCATAGTCACCACCGTGAAATTTTTGGTAATAAACACTTTTTAATGCATCCTACACGGCGCCATCGTATTGCTCATTCTAACGTTACCATCGGCGCGAGACAAACTTCCCAATTTCGTAAAACGGTTGTGAAGGTTAAACAATTGCCTGCAGTAACAAAGTTATACAAATTTAAATTCCAGATGAAAATTGTCATGCTGTACTTTCTACGTGGTCTGACAATAAAATTTGCGAACTCATCACAGTAAAATGTGCTACATACGTCATTGCTGAATATTACTGTGGTCACCTTCAAAGTACTCCTCTTTGGAAGCTATGAACCGATGTCAGCGCCTAGTCCACACTTTAAAACAATTTTGGAATTGGTTTTGTGGAATGGCCTTCAGAACTGCCGTCGTATTACGCCTGATGATATCAATCTCATCAATTCTTTTTCCTTTCAATATTTCCTTTATCACCGGGAACAGAAAAAACTCACTCAGGGCTATAGGGATGGTATTCCAGTACAATTGTTTGTTTACTAGCTAATTACTACCTCACCGACAGTGCCGTTTGAGCAGGTCATTGTCGTGATGCGAGACACCAAAACACACTCAGAAAGAGACTACCGTAAATCAACAACAAAATAGCTGTGAATCGCTGATATGCCAAGGTCATCAAACCTTACTGAGGTTTCTGTCCACTGCTGCCACGGCAAGCACACGGTGGCGAGTTCGCGAACTTTATTGTCAGACCTCGTATATTTCGAAAATCCGTCATTCCTGTAAGCACAGTAATGTGATTCCGACTTGCTCTTTCTCACATGTTAAAGTGGCAAAGAAACGATGTCTAGTCTCCTATTGAGTTTCTTCCATTGATACAATTAAAACTAGAAAACACTGGAATATTCATCATAATATATTTGCTTCTACGTTTGCTATTAACTTCTGGTAAGTGCAAATAATCTTAAATTTACATTAAGTAATTATTTTATTGCTAGTGGGGTGGGACTAAGTCCCTTGCACTGCTGCCACTTCTGGCCTATTGTACCAGCCCCAGATGATAGGTGAGGGTGACTGTGGAGCAATTGGTGGAATGAAAATTGGCAGGGGAAACCGAAATACTCGGAGGAAACCTGGCCCAGCGCCACTTTGTCCACCACAATATATCCAATGATACATACATATATGTATCACTCTTATATTTTGTCCAGAGTAAGGATATGCAGGGTGAAATTGAGAAAAGTTACAGGACTTGGAGAAACAGCCTTACAAGTAATTAGTCGGAAAATATGAAGGTAAGGATCCACGTGGGAAGACCTTGCCGTACATGGGATGATATTATTGAAAATGATCTCTACTAAATAGAACATGAGGTCGTATGTTCGATGCGACTGACTCAATATATGGCCCAGTATGACGGACTCGTGTGCACACAATAATGAGCCTTCGGCTGTATGAGAGGCGAGGGAATTGTTCACTAGCTGAGCGACTCTTAGTATTTTCAGGAAAGACTCAGCTTCATGGAGTTAATCATTTATTAGGATCAAAGTTATTCAGAACAGAAGTGGCTGGCGTTCTTATGCGACAAATATAATTCATAGCAAAGCATGTCTCTATCATTTCTTATCTAGCTTACTTCTGAGTTTTCTCTTATTCTTCACGAGACTGCTGCAGACCTTGCTTTTGGGAGTAAATGTGGGCTAGAGGCTGCTACAGGACCTATGCCTCTAGAAGCCCCTTTCATGGTACATTTGACAGAAATAACACATTTCCATTTCGCACACAATTCCTTGATGTGCTATACATAGCAATTAAGAACATGTAGACGTATGCGTTATTCATAAGGAAACAGAGATGTTAACCATATTAAATTTGAATCAATTAACGTGTTTAATTTGACTAGTAATCTTAGAACTAGAAGCTTCAGATACAGTTCTCTTCTGTAGCTGCCACTAATTATACGAGTAGTAGGGCTAAAGCCATCCCGATCTTGGGACACACTAATTAATTTGTAATGTTTCGTCTTGGCGGATGCGATATTCGGTATTTAGTAAAATGTATTCGTGTGCATGTACGCAAAACATACAGTAATATAAGTGAGAAGGACTGAACATCACATGAGGAGTCTGTACCTGCCTGGGAATCGACGCTTATTGTATGCTTCACACGTTGTATAATGTCAGTATTATACTAAAGTACTTCAATCTTTACCACTTTGCGACCCAAATCATTAGACGGAAGTATGCTGCTGGTGGGGCACGCGGTAGTGTAGTTGGTTGAGGGGCTATGCTACAAGCCGGAAGGTAGCGGGTTCAATTAACGATGAGGTCATTGAATTTTTTCAATTGACATAGTCCTTCCAGCCACACTATGGCCCTGGGGTCGACTCAGCCTGTAACAGAAATGAGCACCAGGAATTAATAAAATAATTTTCGTGGGGAGTAAAGCGCGGCCGGCGCATAAGGCTGACAACCTTACCGCCATCTTTGAGCCGATTGTCTAGATAATGTAGGACCCTCAATGTCTCACGACCCTATGGGCTTTCACAGCCTGGTACAGGGATAGCTTTACTTACTTTTTTTACACATGACTTTGTCGTAAAGAAAAATGAAGCGTCTCTTACAACGAACATCTCAGTACATAATGAACCAAGCTCTTTAAAAGCAGTACAATTCTAATTTTTTATATTATTTCTCGTATTTATGCGAAAGGTGCTGTGACATTAGACAAGGAAGGAAGGACCTAAAAATGAGAACTTTTCCAGTTACCTTATTAGCATTAGCATTATTACTAGAATTAGGAAATATACGATACAATATTGCAATTAATATTAGTATAGAAATGGGATATAGCACCCATTGAAGAGCTGAGGAATGCGTGTAAATTTTTGTTGGGAAATCTATGTCGTATGGAATAACGTAGGCCTAATTCATTCACATTTCAGTGAACTACATTATATCATATATACAGTATATTTTAAAAGTTGTTTTACGAGTGTGCAGGTCTGAAACTTGGTCTGTTATCCTAAACAGGAATGGCAAATCATTAGCACTTCCACTAAATCTGGCACAGACCGAGATATCATCTTTCATCGGTGATTACATATTTTGTGTGTATTTGATATATGGAGGCACTTGATCATTCAGTAACTCAGAAAAACTTATTACTTTCTTTGTAAAATACTTTTTATATTATTTCATGTATCCACTCCGAAAGAGAGCCGAGATATAGGAGTCAGTAGAGCGACTGGCTACGGGCTGGATAACCGAGTTCGAGCCCCGGTAAGGTCGAGAATTTTCTCTTCTCCACATCGTCCAAGCCAGCTCTGGAGCCCGCCCAGCCTCCTATCCAGTAGGTATCGGGGGCACTTTCTCCGGGAGTAAAGCGACAGGAGCGTGAAGTTGAGCACTTACCTCCAACTGGTGCCGAGGCTGTGAGAATCCGTGAACACAGGCACAATCTCAAGCAGGGTCTTCTAGAGAAATCCAGGTTGGCTCAGCATGCATATGAAGAAGGTCATAGGGTAAGCTGGGATGAAGCTAGGATCTTGGAGGTTGAAAGTAACAGCAGATACAGAAAGGACAAAGAATCAGCTCATATGGCATGTTCAACCAATCCGATCAGCCAAGCCAGTTTGGATATTTCTCCCATATTGATCCCCCTCGTCAATGAAGAGGCTAACAAATCAAAATGTAATTTTTTAGGAATATTAGTGGCTTCCACCACTTCTGCAAATTTTGCTCCGGGGATTAGCCTGATTCCCGAAGTCGCCCTGGTGGCACGATTCTTTAACCACACAGATTAGGCATTCATTATCCAAGTTTTACTTTCGTTTTTAACTGAATTCCTGGAATTTAATCTGTACTTCTGTTTTTTACATTGTTGACATGTGCATGCTTGGCACAAGTTTTCTATCATGTCTTTACTGTGATTTTATTCTTTTCTCCCACTGATGAAACCGGTTGTCGGTTGTCCATAGGTTGTTTTTCTATAGATCGTTGTTTGTCCATTGATTGAGACTAGCTCTTTCTAACGGGCCCAACTGAGTAGGTTTATCCTTCCCTACCGACCTGAAGACGGAGACAGATCCAGTCTCCCAAACGTCGTGGTCTTTTGTCTTTTACATACCAAACGATGGATGAAGTCCAAAATAAGCCAGAAGAAATAAACAGATGCAGTTTGAGTCTTTCTTGAAACCATATGCAAGCCAAGAACTGAAGAACTGTCTAACAAATGTGCAGCAGTAGGCAGTAGCATCTCATTAAGCTCACTGTGCGATACCGGGCCCCCTCGTAACTTTTTATACTAATCTGACACCAGACAGCGCAAAGTTCTCCCCTCTATGTAAGCAGAGCAAAGATTGAAAATGCCTGAGAATGCAGTGCTGACAAGAATAGCTAAGTATAAGAGAGAAGAAACAGGGAGCTGAATAAAATTTAGCATGAGAACCTTCATAATTTGTTCATTCATTCATCCATCCAACAATGGCACTACAGCCCTTTGTTGGGCCCTGGTCTCCTCTTCAGCTCCGTAATCTTATTTTACGTGTACACAGAGGGTAGGACTCCTTGGACGAGTGATCATCCCGTAGCAAGGCCGCTGCCTACACACAAGTCAACACAAACACAGAATTAACGCACACAAATATCCATACCTTCGAGTAGGATTCGAACCCACGATCCCAGTGTTTGAGCGAGCGAAGACAGCTCATGCCTTAGACCGCGCGACCACTGTGATCGGCTCATAATTTATGTTCACAGAATATTATGTTAATTGCTGCAAAGTATTGAAATACGTACATATGAAATTAACCACTCATGGAGAGTTGCTAAATAAGTGCAAAATGCTGGCTGAAAACCTTGAGGGGAGGGGTCCTCACGGGAACTCTAGGCGCGGATGGAACAATAATATTTAAATGGATTTTGAAGAAAACGTTTATAAAATAAAATAAACTCCGTGGCCTGTAGTCCGTAAGCGAACTATACCGACCGAGTGAACGCCGCTTGTCGGCGAAGTTCGTGCCATGTTTTGCGGATCGACGGATCTCCACGGCTGTTAATTTCTGTTTTCTAGACCGGAGCCGCTATTTCCTTGAAGTAGCTCAGAAATTACCCTCACGAGGCTAAGTGGACCCCGTTGCAGACCCAATACTTCTCAGAAAATCTGGTAGCGCCAGGAATCCAACCCGGGACCTCTACATCTCTAGGCAAGAACTCTGACCACTAGACTACAGAGGCGGTTTATGTAATGATTTTTACTTATTTAAACTGGATCGTCGTAGAGTCCAGTGGCGGACTCTTCTAAACGCTATAATTATCTATGAACTTCCATAAACGTCGGGGAAACCTTTGACCAACTGAATGACTGCCAGGTGCTGAGGAAGAATTCTTGTCCATTGAGCTATTTCTAGTGGTTTATGTACTCATTCTGATGCCAGAATGCCTTCATAAAATTCGATAAGGATTGATGAGCATATACTTAAATACATTCCACTTTCTTAATGAAAACGTTAAGTAATTAAAGAGCGGTTTATTTGTATGAATGTTTATATGACTGAAGCGTTCTATCATGTTGTCGAATATGTAAACATTGCGAACATGTGAAATTCCTACATGACGTTTGTTTTTCTGCGAGTGATGTAACTGGAACATGTTTAGGAATGTAACCGCTCGGCCTGAGAATTTCGCTGTTGAGTGTGGGTGAATCAATAGCGAAGTGAGCCAAGAGGCCGAGTCACATGATGGAAACTGGGGTGACGGTGAGAGACAGCGCTGGGAAATACAAATACCCGAGTCTACTGATAACTAGGACGTCAATAATATGGTAATATATCATTCTTTACGTTCAGTAAATTTCAATATCATTTTAAATGCTAATATGTTATCTATCGTTACATTTTAGGAAGTGATTACTTTCTGATTTGTCTAATGATACAGAAATATTACAATACATGAGGCACATTATGGAGACAGGAATAAGCATGGGGACTTCTTACGTAAAATTACTTGTCTATTCTTCACGGGTATATAAACATCCCGTTGACCAGATTCGTGAAGCATGTGCTTTCTTGAGAAGCTGATGGTCACTCATAAAGATTCGTCGCTGTATTCACAAGGGTCCACAACTAATCCCTGTTATGAACCAGCTGATATCAGTATACACATTTTTACTCCATTTATTTGGTATATATTTTATTATTATACTCCCATCTGTGCCAAATTTCGTCGTCGGTATGGTACTCTTCCGGTTTGTAGGTGGACTGAGGGAAAATGACATATAAGCTTAAAACACTAACACACTATATTGACACGATGACTGAAAGAGCAACAGCTGGGTAAACAATTAACAATGCCCAGCCCATTGCTAGGCAACGGTCACAATAGAAATTAAAGACTCTGTTAGGAAGTGTGTATTCTATGCGGTATATGCCGAGGTTATATAACCAGATCAGATATAAAGTTGACAGCCAGAAGCATAAGAGGCGTAAACTTGGCAACGGTCAGGCCTACGACCGTTCAGCTGACCAACTGCAGTTTCAGAGTTGTTAACTAAGTGGAGACATAACTTCCTGCAGAAGCCTGCATTGACAGAAAACCATTGTACATCTTTTGCATAGGCCGTACCACAGCTCAGGCGGTTAGTCAATGGCTTCCCACCCTGGCGGCCCGGGTTCGAGTCCGTTTGAGATCATGTGGGATTTGTGGTGGACAGTGTGGCACTGAGGCAGGTTTCCTCCGAGTACTTCGGTTTCCTGGACTCAGCCTAACTCCACCCCACGAAAAATATCTTTAATAAATGTTACTCAGTATAGTGCAGTGACAAATGGAGCATAGAGCCCATAGTGACCTGGCCGCCGTGACAGCACGGATATACTCGTCCTGAAACTACCGTGCGCCAAACATAAGTCCACCACATAAAAACCGATCCCTCCTCTCATCGAAGTGGTGACCCCATTTACAAACACGTACATGTCTAGGAAGGAACAAAAATCTTGGCCATGGATCTCGAGGATACTGGAACTAGAGAGGACTTTGTTGGAGAAGGCCAGCAGCAATTTAACTGATCGCCCACCAGTTCACAGCCAGAAAGATGTTTGGAAGGCTCCCAGAGCCTTCAGACCGTAAAAGAAGTTCATGGATCCCGTGGGACTCGGAACCAAGAATCACTGTGCTGACTAGGGGCAGCAGAAATTTAGCAGTCAATCAGTCCGTTGACAGCCAGTGAGAGTCATTGATAGCCAAGGATAGGCAGTGAGTGGAATTGTCAAAGCTAGAAAGTCGACAGTGGAGCAATGAATTGGAAGTCGTTCGCCAGACAGCGAGGACAGGAACCTTTGAACACGGAAGCTGAGGAATATACATTGTTGTGAGCCTTTTCTTTTTAATTCGTTTAGTGGGGGCTGGAGTCCAGCTGGGTCCACTCTGCACGGCGGCCACTGATTGGCTTATTGTAACCAGCCCCGGGTGATTATGATGAAGGAGAATTTGGTGGAATGAAGATTGGCAGGGGAAACCGAAGAACTCTGAGAAAACCCAACTCAGCGCCACTTTGTCCATCACAAATCCCACTTGATCACACCCGCGATCGAACCCTGGCCGCCGCGGTGGGAAGCCAGCGACTAACCGCTTGAGCTATGGCGCGGCCCTTGTGAGCCGTTACGAGGCGAAGACTTCTGTGAAGACAAACTGAGAAGCCATTGTGTGCTTTAGTCAGAAGTCGGGTGCGTGAATTAGCGAGGGTGTTATAATTACCCGTAGTTGCGTAGTTGCGAGCTGTGAGAGTTCAGTAAATTCAATTACCAGTCCAAACCCCATATCTAGTCACTAACACATGACATTATGTTCTTCAAAAGTCATTTTGCTAATTTCGTCGATATATGTATATATTCCGCAGCAGATGTCATTTGTTTTTTAAGCTGAACATTTTCTGAGAAGAGATATATGAAACTTGTTCGAAATCCTCTGTGGGAATTGTATTAGATCGATGAGAAACATAATTAAATTGAAATTTGAGAGTCTGTTGGAAGTGAGTGTCAATATTGAAGTCTTCTGGAATGAGACGCCATCCAGTTTGATATAGGTGTGTACCACAAACTTCCATGTGCACACATATGAAGGTTTATTATTAATATATGTTAAATATTTCCCATAAACATGCGAATTGAACGGTATGACGTCACCATTATGCTCTTATATAATCTACTTTTTCCGTGTCATACCTTGAGCAACAAAATGGCTGTTTAATTTCAAACAAACTGTGTAACACCCTTCCCCCAACAGTTGCCAACAGAATTTGTCGTTGCATCTCGACATATCGCCACAAATCTGCAAGAGGATACGATTTTTCATCTGCCAGTATCTCTGATGCATTGTTTGGAACAGTGGGCTTCCATTGGAGAAGGAATCCACCAGGCNGGAACCTTTGAACACGGAAGCTGAGGAATATACATTGTTGTGAGCCTTTTCTTTTTAATTCGTTTAGTGGGGGCTGGAGTCCAGCTGGGTCCACTCTGCACGGCGGCCACTGATTGGCTTATTGTAACCAGCCCCGGGTGATTATGATGAAGGAGAATTTGGTGGAATGAAGATTGGCAGGGGAAACCGAAGAACTCTGAGAAAACCCAACTCAGCGCCACTTTGTCCATCACAAATCCCACTTGATCACACCCGCGATCGAACCCTGGCCGCCGCGGTGGGAAGCCAGCGACTAACCGCTTGAGCTATGGCGCGGCCCTTGTGAGCCGTTACGAGGCGAAGACTTCTGTGAAGACAAACTGAGAAGCCATTGTGTGCTTTAGTCAGAAGTCGGGTGCGTGAATTAGCGAGGGTGTTATAATTACCCGTAGTTGCGTAGTTGCGAGCTGTGAGAGTTCAGTAAATTCAATTACCAGTCCAAACCCCATATCTAGTCACTAACACATGACATTATGTTCTTCAAAAGTCATTTTGCTAATTTCGTCGATATATGTATATATTCCGCAGCAGATGTCATTTGTTTTTTAAGCTGAACATTTTCTGAGAAGAGATATATGAAACTTGTTCGAAATCCTCTGTGGGAATTGTATTAGATCGATGAGAAACATAATTAAATTGAAATTTGAGAGTCTGTTGGAAGTGAGTGTCAATATTGAAGTCTTCTGGAATGAGACGCCATCCAGTTTGATATAGGTGTGTACCACAAACTTCCATGTGCACACATATGAAGGTTTATTATTAATATATGTTAAATATTTCCCATAAACATGCGAATTGAACGGTATGACGTCACCATTATGCTCTTATATAATCTACTTTTTCCGTGTCATACCTTGAGCAACAAAATGGCTGTTTAATTTCAAACAAACTGTGTAACACCCTTCCCCCAACAGTTGCCAACAGAATTTGTCGTTGCATCTCGACATATCGCCACAAATCTGCAAGAGGATACGATTTTTCATCTGCCAGTATCTCTGATGCATTGTTTGGAACAGTGGGCTTCCATTGGAGAAGGAATCCACCAGGCAATGTGTTGCAAAGGCTTATGTTTTGTACAGTCGTTCCTGATGGACCTAATTGTGCTGACGCGACGAGGTGAGCCAAGTTTCTTGGAATTCTTTGAAGAATATCAGCTTTTTTTGTGTCTTTATTCTCATGTCTAAGTGGAAGATACAATTATAAGAAATATATTCGATATATCGTGGTTATATTATGGACAATATTCTTCCTTCATATACTGGAGGTCAAGGATCCACATGTGAGTACAACGAAAAGTTATCTTAACCAAATCATTTTTGTGATTTTCTTCAGTCCCTCCATACAGAAATTAACGCTGCACTGTTAGACTCAGCTTTTATTCTTGAAGAATTTGACGTAGATGGGAGGAAAACATAAAAATGGACCTTACAGGAACAGGATGGGACTGTTGTGGCTCAGGATAGAGACCAGTGGCGAGCTCATGTGAACACTATAAGGAAGCGGGTTGCATAAAATGCTGGGAATTTCTGTCGGGACTCAGTAACTTTCGGTGTCTCAAGAAGGACTCGGTTCCATGGAGTCGGTTAACTTGTTTGTTTATTTGTTTCTTATTTTGGATATCGCTCATTCGAATCCCGGTTCGGAGGCCCACTTGACAATATTAGTCTAGAATTTTTGTATCTGCCCTCATTCCTTGCATGGTCGCTTCAGTCCGCGTCCTTTCCTGTTCAGTATTTGCGATCAACTCGTCACTCTCCATAAACAAAAAATCGGAATGAACGTGCGCATTTATATTTTAAACGAGCCTCTATTGTATTATATGACATTTGTATTAATGACTTTCGATTTACGAATGTTTTTATCCGCTGACATTCTCGTGGTAACAGCATACACTGTGGAAGTGAATAAAAACAATGAACAAAACATAGAGTTCACATGTGACAAATGCAAACTTTTACCCAGTGTGCATGTGTGTAAAACATTTACTAAATTATGATCCGCACAGCAAAAATATCTGCATTCATACTTTGTACGATTATTATAAATATACAGAGATACAAAGTTCAACCTAGAATTTTCTGCATATATTAGTGACAAATTGTCTTAAAGCTGTGAATAAAGTTTAAAAGGTAAAAAATTATACGTTCCTAAATAGAATTACCATATACTACAAAAACCTTTCAATTATAAATCATCATTCCATCATGAAAAGAATCATTTCTTTTTTTCGGAAATTGATTTCATAGTTGCACACTCTTGTCGGGACATTTGATGATCCATGGCCCGGTCTGCGTGTGACGTAGCAAGATCCAGATCACAAGCAAGCCAAGTCCTTAGGACATCGAGTAACACAGAATAGTCAAACAAGAACTCGCAAGAAAGACATAAAGCTGGCAGGGCGCCTGGCCAACATGTGGCTGTTATAAATTCTAAAGGTTTTCTGACGATGGTGTATAACAATGAGAATTACTGGATTTTTGAACTTCCTCCATTATCCCATATTCTAAAATCTAAAGAACACTAAGTTTCAGACACCGGATCTACACACACCCGAAACTAGGATAGAAAAGGATGTGGACATATCTATCTTATGTCAGATTTGAGGCATTGACGGCGGTGACTATGAAGAAAGCAGTCTTCTGGGATTTGGCACCGTGTATATGTGGTGTTAACCGACGTTTCGGAGGAATGTATCGCCTCCATCTTCAGGGTAGAAGGAAAATTATATAAGAAATCCGTAAGCGAAGAAACCGTCAGAACGGGTAAAAGCAGTCTGCTTTCACCGGTTCTCACGGTCTCTTCGCTTGCAGATTTCTTATATAATTTTCCTTCTACCCTGAAGATGGAGGCGATACATACCTCCGAAACGTCGGTTAACACCACACATACACGGTGCCAAATCCCCGAAGACTGCTTTCTTCATATCTATCTTAGTTTCTGACTGTGCATGCTCTATTATTATTTCTATTGTACATTCTTCCTGCTACTTACCATTGGCATAGCTGCATCTCAGATATTTTCATAGCTCTAGTTATACTGACATAACTACTCAGTAACTGCGGTTAGCTCTCTCTAACAGACCCAACAGTGTAGGTGTACCCCTCATCTGAGGACAGAAACAGATTCAGTTTCCGAAACATGTTTTTTAGTTTTTAAAATACCGGACAATGTGCAAAGTCCAAAAACCAACTAATTTAGAATGTGACTATTGGCCAATACTGTTTAGAGATGGTACCAGCTGAGCTGTAATATGAGGACTATCAAATCCTGGCTGGATCATAGCACTCGTACTTCTGGCCTTCTTTCTTGTGGAAACTCTTGCCACAACAATTGCTTTTCTGTTCTGTAGGAAGCGCCACCATCGGCACTCAGCTTTGCCTGGAGACGATGGTACAATGCACTTAGCAAACTGTGGTTTCGTAATGCTGTAACACATTTACACATTAATTATTTTATGTCCTAGATATAGCAGCTTCATAATGAACAAAGATATCGTCGTGATACTTAAAATTACATTTTACCTCATTTCGCCAGAATTCAATTCGCGAACACTCTTGAAATTACAGGCGAGCATCACGAACCGTATTTTCACTCCGATCGGTTCTATTGCTAAAGCGATCTACGAGTAACTTCCGGGACATGTCATTTAGTCCGTTTTATATCAACCGACGTTTCCGAAGACAGTACTGCTTCATATCCAGGATCATCATCATGCTACCTGCTTCATGTTGGTTATGCCCACAGACGTTTCGAAGGAACATGTCACCTTCACCTACAAGGTCGTCTGCTTACTACCTGCTTCTTGCTGGTTTTCTGTTTGATTTTCTCAACGCCAAAATTTGTAGAGAAATATTCCTTCGAAACGTCGGTTGATTTTCAACTGAATACAAGGCGTTATTCATTCATTCATCAGTAATCTGTCAAGACGACAGGTCCACAGTCTCTTCCAAAACAGTTCCTCCACTTGATGCGATCTAGAGCTTTCTCCTTCAAATGAAACATCTCGCATACATGGTATCTCTGGTTTTGGAAAGAGACTATCCAGGAAAAGTGATAATGTGGTAGTTTTTCCATTTGCTTTCCACATCGCAGTACAACAGCCGTTCAAACCACTCTGGTCACGCCTGTTGCTATACGAACTTGAACCATCTCGAGCATCATTTGCTCTGTGCTTCAAGTCGCTGCTGATGACGCTGCTTCCGGCATCAGTTTTTGGTGTCTCTCTTCGTCTGATGCCTACCCTTTGACCTGTCCAGCAAGGGAGGCCCTGCCAGTAGCTACGCTACCGCTGGTATAGCTCTCAGGGTCCTTGGCATACTCAAACCCCCTCACCACGATTAGGTGGAGCCACCAACGAGGGGGACAAGGCGTTATATCCCAGAAGATAGAACTCTTCATAACCACCGTTCTGTGAACCTCACATCCAAGTGCTGTTAACTGCTAAATCCCATAAAAAAACTCCGTGACCTTCAGTCCGCAAGAGAATTATACCGACCGAGCGACAGCCGCTTGTCGGCGAAGTTAGTGCCAACTTTTGCTGGTAGAGGTTGTCACGTAGTCAGCGCAACGGATCCCCACGGCATTTAATTTCGGATTTCTAGACCGGAGCCGCTATTTCCTTGAAGTAGCTCCTCAATTATCTTCACGAGGCTGAGTGGACCCAGTTCTAGACCCACTACTTCTCAGAAAATCTGGTAACGCCGGCAATGGAATCCGGGGCCTCTGGATCTGTAAGCAGGAACTCTGACAACTAGACCACAGAGGACTTCCAGAAAACCTCAGTTCGTACTTACTGCTCTTAATTTTGCTCCACTTTACTCTGACATATGAAGTTGAAGAAGCTACGTTAAGTGAAAATGCTAAATCCTAAACATGGGTTAGTATTTTCCATTCAGAGTCGTATGACCTGCCATATTAGCACAGCAGTAAAATTCCTGTCTTTTGCATCACGCGTATCCTATTTGAATCCAGGCCGCTTACCCACCTCCTTAGTAAATGATGAACACCGTCTTCTGGGATGTGGTGCCGTGTAGATATTGTGTTAACGGACGTTTCTGAGCAACGTATCGCCTCCATCTTCAGGGTAGAATTAAAAAGAATATCCGCGAGCGAGGAACCAGCATAAGCAGGTGCGGGTCTGTCATAGTGTTCATAGTCACCGCCTTTAAAATCTTAAATCTTACGTTCTTAGTAAATGTTTCTCTTAGTTTCCTCAGTCCTTAGGGACATGTTACAATACCTCAAAATGGACCACGAAAGCCCAAAATCATTACGGCAATGAAGTCAATTAAGAGAATGTAAGTTTTGAGGTTTTCATGGCGATGACTATGAAGAAAGGCGTCTTCTGGGTTTAGGCGCCGAAGAATACACGGCGCCTAAACCCAGAAGACGACTTTCTTCAATTAAGAGAAGTTGGATGGGACACATATGTAGCATGTGTTAAATTAGAAATGCATAGAAAATATATGTCGGAAAACCTAAGGGTAGTATGCAACATGGAAGACTCGAGATACACGATAGGATAATATTAAAATAGATCATATAGAAATATTGTATAAAATATGAGACCAAATTCATTTGTCTCATTAATAGTGACCGGTGGCCAGATTAACTTTCATTTATAGCAAAAGCAAGGGATTTCCTGACCAGCAAACACCTTACAAGAAAAACTGCGGCATCATGAGTTTGATTATCGGTCCATTGGGCATATAACCATTATTATTACTTTAGGTGACTTTACACGAAGTTCTTCCAACCCCTTCTCACTCGATGCAACATATTCGGAGTAGTTGAGCCGGTTGAATGAGCAACCGAAGCGAGTCATGATGGCAAAGCGCGTAACAGTCTTACGTTGCGCAAGCCGGCGTATTGATCCTGCAGCATAGCTAGCAGGTGTTTGTGTTGCGGGTCTGTCTGTATGTGGGGGAATTTTGCGGTGGCTGCCAGCGATTGATCGACTGTAAGCAAGCAAACATGAGACCCCTTGGGATTCACCTCTTCTCCGAAAATAAAATATTGTTAGCTAAATGTTGCTGCAATGAATACCGGGCAACAAGTTTCCACATCTGGTCGCTAGGAACACAGATTTGGCCCTTAATATTGGCTTGTTTCTGGCGCACCACATCCCTGTAGTTGGTTCTGCAAAGTTGGTATGCTTTAGAGATAACTTATGGCGCTGTCAGTAACAGACTATGTGGCATCGAATGGTAAGATGACAAATGAATTTTAAAGGCTTTGGAAGGAAGTGATTACGGCCTAATCGAGATATCAACCTGGCATTTGCCACACGAATTGAGAAAATCACAGTGTAACCTATGTGTGCTGGATAAGATTCGAACCGCACCTCCCGACTCCATAAAACTGTAAATCGTTAAACCTACACCAAAAGCACTGGTCGCACTAGTTCATTGGTGGGCCATTTAATTGGGAGTAAAATATTAAACTGGGTCTCAGACAATTATGTTATTTGATAAACACTATAGGCTTATTTATGCCAGATTATTTTCCATCTGAGAAGATAATAGATACGCAGGAACTCAGAAAAATTCCTATGTGACCCTAAGATCTGTCACTGCAGTCACAACAGCCCGCCACTGGTCCTTCTCATGAGCATTTCTTTTCTCCCCCCCACCACTTTTATAGTTTCCGTTTATTTTTATTCAGGATACTCTAATTTTAATGTACTTGTTCTTTCTTCCTAATTATGTTGTCACCTATTTGAGTGACTATAGATGGGGTTTGGATTGGTGAACGCATTTATTGGACTCTTGAAATTCGTAACTACAAATAACTGTAAGAGTTTCAAGGATCTACACATTTAACAAATCACTGCAGGACACACTAATTCTCCTCAGTCTGCTGTGTCTTTACCCGTTGTCGTCTGATAACAGTCCCAACGCCGTAGGTCTCTCAGCTTTAGCGTTCCACGGCTACGGTCCTCGCTCGCTGTCGCTTGTCTCACAACTCAACTAGGCACTGTCTGGTTACAGTGTTCTAACAAAATCTATTCCTCATGCCCTTAAGGCTCACGAACTGAACCCCCTAACCACTGCCTCAAAACTGTACTGTTCAGTCGCTGATATCCTGGCCTAGGCCCAGAACCTCCTTCCTCGAGCTACTGACCGCTCACCACTGAAATGACTTTTCCGTCTCAAGACTCAAGACACTCGCTTGTCCCGTTTGTCCTCATGATATACAGCCTCGGGACGGACCCAGAAGGGAACATAGTTTCCTTCAATTCTCCTGTTATTGGGTGACGTCACTGTTGTCGAGAAGATATGTTTACTGCGCCATCGCATAGTAAAGGGTGACGTATTTGATGATGCGACATGACGTGTTTAATCGTTGCATGTAAGCGCGGTCAGGGACACACCTCACCGCCATCTGTGAACCGATTGTCTAGAATATGTGGGAGCCTCTACGTCTTACAACCCTATGGGCCTCCACTACCTATTACAGGGATAGCGTTACCTTTACCATTAAGCGCTGCTGGGGTCACATGACGTCCACTGGAGCACTGCCCACAAAGGAGATATACTTACAGAGCCGTCTCTGCTCGCTCCACAGTTCCGGCTCTCATCTAACATGTGACAACATGTTAAATATAATTCTTGTTATGTCCTTATGGCACGACGAAGGGAGCTTTGGAACTTCAGAACTTCAGGGCGGCTAGTCGAATTATCGCAATTTAGAAAATTGGTAAAAAGAACAGAATTTGCCCAACGTGTTGCAAGACTCTTTTGTGATCACTGAACCAGCACATGTGAAAAACGTAGTAAACTCTTGCTATTTATTGTAAGGTAGGAAAAATTCTGATTCACAGCAGTCAGTGACTATGAGCGGTCTAATTACGAAAAAATTGTGCAAGTTGCTAGGGTGGGCTACGCCCGATAGCTTACCGATACCCCAAAAGGGAAACCACCCCAGGAGAGCCATGGAACACCATCTGTACCGCTTCATCGTCATCGCACCCTTCTGCAGCCAAAGTAAGTGAATCCACGTTGTGTTACTGACGGCCAGAGAGAGTCTCACAGGGACCGACCTAAAGTTAGATAAATATGGTACTGTGTGGAACTTAACTCACCCCAAAATGTAAATAAACGTAGGCAATGGCGGACCCCCAAAGTTACAAGTTTATTCTTTAGAATCCCAACCGCCGAAGAACTGGAAACCTTATCAATAGGAATGAGTGGAGATGAGTCGACAACGACCTTGAAGGACCCCCAGTCCATACTGTCTCTTTAAGCGGATATGGGTTTCCAGAGTGGTTGGCGCAACCTTGACTGCCACCCAAAGGCGTACAGTAAGTGTCGGTGCTTTGAGTTAGTACACCACTGCATAACAGTGGTACCAGAGGTTGGGATACCACAACAGTGCCGCCACACATTTCACACAGACTGGATTGAAAGATTATTAATTAATTATAAATTTTAATTGAAAGTGTTGGTATTCGATAATGAGATGAGAGATGCATGTAGTAGTAATGGGGGGAGGATACGCTGGTATAGGTTGGAGGACAGTATTAGAGTGGATTTTAAAGAAATAGAGTATGAGAGTGTGAACTGGATTAGAGTGCTCTCTAATGGTGTGAAAGTAAAGTTATCCATATGCTTAACTAATTAAGCACTACGCCATGAAGACATATTGGGGATGAATTTGTAGATCCATATTTTCTTGACCTGGGCACTAGCTGTAGGTGAATGGTCACCTTCACGCGCCGGCAGCTTTACCCTTGGGGAAAGAGCCCCGGTACCCATTGGACAGTAGGTTGGCTGTGCCCCAGAGCCGATCTGGACGACGCTTTCTAATGGTGTACCATTTTTAAAATGGCCGTGACATTTCTTGCTTCATGAAACCCGTCGTATATTTTATGCGAAATTTATAACACACGAATCGATCTATGTCTTCGGTTGTTTCGTTGCTAAGCAACTATATCCGGTTTAATGCATAAAGCGATCTATTTGACATTTACAAGCCCTGTCGTCATGTGACGTCACACCAGTAAGTAGGTTAATATGAAGGCTGTATGTTGTCATATCATTTAAGGATTAGAACAAAACGCTAAGTAAAAACTTTACAGTGTATGTTTATTGCAGTTCACTGTTTTTTTTTATTGCCAGTGGGGTGGGCCTAAGTCCCTTGCACTACGGCCACTTCTGGCCTATTGTACCAGCCCGAGATGATAGATGAGGGTGATTATGGAGCAATTGCTGGAATGAAGATTGGCTGGGGAAACCGAAGTACTCGGAGAAAACCTGCCCCAGCGCCACTTTGTCCACCACAAATCCCACTTGACCAGACCCGGGATCGAACCCGGGCCGCCGCGGTGGGAAGCCAGCGACTAACCGCTTGAGCTATGGCGCGGCCCTTGCAGTGGCTGAAGTACAAAAGCGGCTTATAGTAATCTCGTTAATCTCTTTTCTTAATGAACATGAATATATGCAAGTACTTATGTTATAATAAGCAAGTTCATTGTTTCAGTATGGCTTAATGTGAAACTAGCGCCGTCAAAGAATGGGACCATCAGTTAGTGTACATAAGTGTGAATACTAATGTCTGGATGCTAATCGTGTAGAGCTAGAATAAAATAATGATTGTGAGATCAATTGCACATGATCGAATGGTTAAACTTGAATATTACTTTAAACACTGGATGCACCCGCGCCGCATATGATAGAATGGTTATAGTTGGTTTTTGCTGTAAGGTTCCTCCGAAATGTCGGTTGACTTTCAACGGACTACACGGTGTTGTATCACAGACAATAGAACTCTTCAGAACACAGAATGTTGAGTCTTCTAGTGATGTTGGAGCCACTAGCAACATAATTGTCTCCCTCGAAGCAAAAACTGACGTGAGAGATTTTATATACTGGGGGCCGTGACTATGAAAGATACTATCTTATGGGATGTGACACCGTGTAATCTGGTAGTTGACTGGCTTTTCGGAGATCCTTCTTCTCATCTTTCAAAGTCAAATATAATGGCGAGCTAACAGCTGAGATCTTGTTGTATTCTAGTTTGGTCGCTTTCCGACCTGAGGTTAGAGACAATGTGTTCGTCCTAATTGTCAGTAAAATTTCACCAGACTACACGACATCACATCGAACAGGTCTGTCCTCTTCTGGAACTAACTTCATCGCGTGCCTTGATCAATGGAGAAAAGAGAGATTCTTAATACAAAGTGAGATCTGATGGAAGTCATTCCATTAAGAGCTTTTCTTGTCTTGTAGAAAGAGTGAAATAGTGTTCCTCTTCTCGAAATCAGATTTTCATCGATTGAAGTTACTTAGGCTGAGAGTCATGTTAGCTCAATTACGAATTTAATGGCCTGGGTTCAATTCTTCCGATGATGTTTTAAATAGACCTATAACAAAATTTGTTTCTATACCCCTTACTTTATTTGTAATTTACGCTGACATTAAAAATAGACTTGTGTCTTCAGTGAATGAACATCATTGACAATAGCGTATGCAAAACCGTGACGAAGGAATTTGGAAAATATATGTACTGTCAATTTGAATATAAAACATATTGTCACATATTTAATGACTAAACACGAGGTTTGGGTTTAAAATTGGATTTATTGAACGCTTATATCTCATAGCTGCAAATAACAATAAGAGTCTCATTAATTTAAGCACTGTACGGATCACAGAAGTTACAGAACACATAGAGTCCTTTTTTATTGTGTCACTCGTCGTTGCTAAGTATCTGCTGCTAACAATGTAGATTCGTCATGGCCAACCACAAACTGCCAATTCTCACTTGCAACTCACGAACTACTAACCGTCTACTCCGCCTTCTGACAGACTAACTTTTCCCGTTGCTATACAACCGCGGACCATACAAAAATACCACTTTCTGCAGTTCCTCTCTCTTTGAATGTTGATTCTTTGCTGCGGAAATATATTCTCCACGTCGTTGCTTGGAAATGGCCTCCACTTCTCGTTACATTATTCAGGCTTTCAGCCGTCAGGTCACAATATACAGAAACCACGAGAAATTCATATAAAAAGCAAAGCTCCCCCTGCAACAGGCCGTTAAGTCCCGTGGGGTTGTTAGACGTCGAGGTTCCCACATTTTCTAGACAATCGACTCACAGATGGCGATGAGGTTGTTAAACTTACGCGCCTACCGCCCTATATCCCCAGGAAGATTCCTGGTACTCATACCTGTTAGAGTCTGAGTCGACCCCAGGGCCATATTGCGGCTAGAAGGATTAGGTCAAGTGAAAAATTCATTGGCTTGAACTGGAATCGAATCCGGCTTGTAGTATATTGTCTCAACCAACTACTCCACCACGTCCCTCCACGAAAAAATCATACCAAACCTTAGTTCGAAATCCTGAAGAGGAAAGGCTACTCGGAAAAATAGCTTTAGAGTGGGTGATAATATTAAAATGAATAAATAAATAGGATTTGAGAATGTTGACACGACTTATCGGACACAAGTAGCTTGCTTCTGTTTCATAACCATCGGGTTCCATACAAAGTGAGGGATGTCTTGGCCAGCTGCGTGATTTCCAGCTTTATAAAGTTACTCTGATCAGTGTAGTTAGAGCTCAGTTGGTTACTCATTACTTATGAGCTTTCTGAAACTTGGAGTAGCTGTGTATACGTAAGAAACTTTCATTATTCTATGAACATAGGTGAGTGAGCTACCTGTCTCTCTACATTGAAGTGGGAAAGATCGTGCGTGAGCATGCGATGGCTGCAGGCAGAACTACTTCTGCCGGCATGTGAACCTGCTATCAGTAGCACTTCTGTCGTTAGCAACAGCCATTTTCATGACAAATTCGTAAGAGCTTCTTAAAAACTTTATATTTTTCGATATTCGAAGTCATGATTAGACTGTGGGTACGCAAACGTAAACACGCAGTAGGTTTAAACATACATACATACATACAAGCTATTATATTGTAACATCATTTTACACTTTTCACTCCGTGTCGATTAGTTTTTTACAGTCTCACGTGCAACATGAAGTTCTATAAAATTTATTAAATGTTATTCACTTTAAAAGTTTGAAAGTCCATCACTACTTCGACCAGTGTGGTCATCATCAGCTGTTAAAATTATTGGGCAATGAAACTATGTCTTCTGTTGTTGCTTATGTTAATATATAAGTTCTCTCGATGCACATATGTGTTTTAGTTAGTGGGTTGTGTTCTCTCCTGTTGTGTGTTGTGCTGCATATCTTGTAAGTACATACATACACACAAACACACATGCACGCATATATACATACATACTGAGACGTGTAAATCCATTACTAGGCAACACCCGCAACACACACGATCCAAAATGCAACAATAGAACAACAGGGTTATGCAACCAGCTTCTAGGCAACGGCTCGGCAAACACAATTCCGCGCAGATGCAATGACGTCACCGCAAGAGTTCGTAGTCGTCGAGTGATATGTGTTTTCTGTAGGTTGCAGCCAGAACGCCAGTGGACTGGCTGGATAGCGA
Source organism: Cryptotermes secundus (assembly GCF_002891405.2). Taxonomy (NCBI): domain Eukaryota; kingdom Metazoa; phylum Arthropoda; class Insecta; order Blattodea; family Kalotermitidae; genus Cryptotermes; species Cryptotermes secundus. The sequence goes on along the minus strand of NW_019739220.1, from coordinate 611,258 downwards.
TCACGTGATATATATTTTCTGTAAATTTGTGTCCGTGCCGCGTGTATATAAGTCAGCTGAATTCCTAAGCTTCAGGAATAAGCGGCCGGAGTATAGGGGTTACCTGGAGGAGGACAGCAATAAGCTGGAGGAGTGAGCAGTTAGTTCAGCAGTTGAGAACACAAGGAGGCAAATGGAGCTTGCCCTTAGTGAATTGTGAAGATTGAGTACAGATTAGGACAGAGGAGTACAGAGTGACTGAAGACAAAATAACAAGAAGACTTCATACCGATTTGAAGCCCTAGTTTCTGCGTTCAGATCCGTTGCCAGGAGACGGCTACTGATGACGGTGAATCCCAGTGCGTCTGCAGCGGTGAACTGAAAGTGTGTAGAATATAACATTACAATTGAATGTGATGAAGAGAACTTGTAACCGAAGTGCCAATAGATCCAATCATCCGATTTAGAACCCGTTAATTTGTCGCGCGTACCCACTGCATGTGACAGTACATACATACATACATACATACATACATACATACATACATACATACACACATACATACATACATACATACATACATACATACATACATACAATGTATAGGAAGCTAACTTCATTGTGTAGCTAGTTAATTAGCAAATTAAATTGTATTTTTAGTAAGTTAGTCAAAAAGTTAATCAGCATTCATCCTTTAATTACTTATTTATTCCTTCAGTTTGCCAGTCAGTAATTTAGTCACTTAATTAAACCCTTATAAATCACTCATTAGGTTAGTTAAATAATCAGTCTTGAGTCGATTAGTTACTTATTCAGCTAACCTTCCTTTAGTCACTTATTTTGTTACAAGTTTTATATTAAACATGCACGAGGAATTGCGCTTGTATATGTTCACTGGCTCAATAAATTGTCGTAGGGACATAAAAAGAGTTAATATTCATATGTCTGCACCCTCGAGACAACAAAAGTGAATACTGTTTCTGGATTGCAGTCCTGTCTCCTCAGTGATTTGGCTCTTTATTGCGCAGTCGTACGAGAATTCATGGTCCACTAGCCACGCTATATCTAACAAGACGGAAGTTGCTCGTCCCCCTGCGAGGCACTAGCGTTTGATGTGACCGGCTGTAATAAAAATAAAGCCATGTAGTACAGAGTTGTATCTGGAAATGTACACCCGTTTCACTAGATCCACACGAACCCGTCTATGAGAATGCTGCTCACAGTGAAGGCCTCTGGCTCAGGGCAGACAGCTTATCATTTCACGGTCTTCCAAATCCATCCCATCCTGCCACCTAGTGTTTTTGCAACGTATTAACAAAACAGGGGATTCTGTGAGATCTTGCGATGTCCGCTTTCCTTTAAAAGATTCGCAGTATGTATTGCGAGTCTAACAGTCGTAATTGTACGATTTAGTTATTGTTTATGTCATCAATTTTTATTAGTATAGATTCAAACTAAATTTCATTTAAAATCACATCCATTTTTGTAATTATTTACAAATAGGAGAGTGCTTCAACATAGTTTTAGGTGCGTCACATATTTACATACAGGCAATGCCGTAAGTCACTCGGTTAGTCGCCGGCTTCCCACAACGGTGGCCCAGGTTCGAGCACAGGTCAATTCATGTGGGATTTGTGGTGGACAAAGTGACATTTGGGCAGGTTTTCTATGAGTACTTAGGTGTTCCCGTGCCAATTCTCATTCCACCGACTGCTCCAAATTCATCATCATCTGTCATCCGGGGCTGGTATAATAGGCCAGTTACTGGACGACGTACCAAGTGAACTCAGCCTCACTCCACCCAAAGAAACTAAAATAATACTAAATTACATACACCATTTCGCTTTGTGATTAGGTTGTAGCTGCTGGAGCTTAAATACTGTTGGCTTTCTGCAATACGACTCTTAAAGTATTGAAAGTTTTCCAACATTTCGGCAAACACAACAGTTGCCAACTTAATGGTTGATGTCAAAGTTATGTTACGACCGACGGTAAGTCGGCCGGTCTACCTTGGTGTCAAGTACCCATCTGGGGCCAGTGACTAGCTTTTTATTATTGTGAGACAGTTATGAGTTTGTTCATGTGGGGCGCCTTCTCTGACGATAGGATAAGTCTGTAGTTTACAAATGGTGATTTTCCTCGCCAGCGCAGTCATTCTTGTGCCCGAGTCCCGCGGAACTCATGACCATATTTTACTGTCTCAGATTTCTGCAACATGGAGGGCCAGGTCCTCGTATTTACATCCCCAAGGAACAGGTTGACCCAGTTATCCCCCAAGCACCGGGGTACCTTTTTGTCGCCTGCAACGAATCGCAGGGCTACGATGCAGGGTGAAGGTATTCGAACCCGCCTCCACACGGGCGGCCCATTGTTGGTGTGTTTGGGAATATATATAATCTGTCAGTAGGCGGTGAGTGGGAGTTGAAGCCGTGAATGATCGAACCGAATNCGGGGGGGGGGGACGGCCACATTGTTGAAGAAAAGTGGTGAATGCGATCTATATAGGTGCTTTCGAAACCCCCAAAAACGATATCCGTGACGATGGCAAATCTCATTGGACTGCTACCGTCAGAAAACCTTTAGAATTCTTCGCTTCGTATTCCCGAAAGACAAACTCATACATTGCTTCGCCTAATTATGTCAGAGAGTTCATTATTTACTGAGTGGAATGTTAAATACAGGTTTCACATTACGCCATATTGTTATTAATCAAACGCTTCATCATATTCGAGGATCACACGAAATTTCAGGATCTTACTTTAAGTTCAGCTGTATTTGTTCTCATCTCATATTGATATGTATCATTGACGTTAGAGAATTAAAGTTTGGAGTACTGCGGTGGCATATATTAATATTGTGACGAATTTGCTTAAAGCGTTAACTTATGGAGCCAGAAAACCCTGCTGATAGGTAATACGTTCAAACAAACACGCGGCCAACAACAATAGGAACGGTGCCCTCTTTGTGTCCGTGCTGCGACCGTTGCTTTGCATCGCGCTCTAGGCACGTTCACGCGTTCACGGTTACATCACACAACAATAGAATAAGTAGTGCAAGCAGGTTTTTTCTGTATGTCCGAGCCGAGGTGTGTGTTTTCTGTGAGGCGTGGTCCGTGCCGCATGCATATAAGTGAGCCGAATTCCGAGGCTAGGAACTGTGAGAGATTGGAGAATTGGAACTGGGAATTCAGAACCCGTAGTCGGAAGAGAATTGGGTCTAGCCTTCGGAATTGGCAGATGCTGGGAATGACAAGGGAGGAATTAGACCGTGCCAAGGAGGCGTCATGTGTGAGTTGAAGTGAAGACTGAGAATCCTAGTGTGTGTGCAACAGCGAACTGAAAGTGTGTAATAGCGGTAGCGTTAGAATTCTCTGTATTCCCGAACTGTGTAACGGTAAAAGTGCCAATAAATCCAGTATCCAATCCAGAACCCATTATTATTAGTCACGGAAACCCGGACACGTGACAGTATGATGCCCATACTACAATCCATCTACTATAGGAAGTATAGTTGAAGTTGGACTTTCCATCTGCTTCTTATGGTTTTCTGTCTGCCTTGCATTTTGACCGAAAAGATTGAGGTGATATTTTCCTCCGAAACGTCGGGATCTCTCTTAACTGCGTGACGAAACACCACAGAAGACCGTAATCTTCCTAGTCACCGCTATGAGAAACTCGAATCAAATTTACACAGAACCTACTGTCCGTATGGTTGCCTACCCAGGACGTGATGTGCAGGACAAACACAGAAGAACACACTGTTGTGATTATAGCCTAGGAAAAAGCCTATTTTTTATGTAATCTGGAAGGGTTACTTCGAAGTAACATCATTCTTACCCATCCGAGTTTGTGTTGCAATTACGTATTTAATTTCACCTTGTTCCTCACAGGTTACTCACTCACTCATGGGGCTGAGCCCTTCTTGAGAAGCTGCCAATTGTGCAGCTGCCCAAGAACTTCTCAGCATTTCTAGAACCCGAAGGTTCATTACCGTGTTCATACCAGCCCCCCCCCCACTGGTCCCTATCCTGAGCCAGAACAATCCAACCTATACCACCTCATCCTATCTCTCTAGGATCCATTTTAATATTGTCCACCCACTTACGTCTTGGTCTTCTTAGTGGTTCTTTCCCTCTGTCTTTCCTTCCAATATCGTATATGCATTTCTCTTCCCCCATTTGTGCCACATGCCCTTCCCGTCTCATCATCCTTGATTTGATCATTTTTGTTATGATAGGAGAAGAGTACAAGTTATGAAGTTCTTCATTCCTCAGAAATTACTGTCAGAAAAAAAAATATTTAAGACAAACTTTAAATTATATACGAGCATACTCCTCGATACGCTATACAAGTGTACGGACATGAAATGGAAGAAACTCGACTGAACCTTCCTGTATCTGGCTTTTCTGTCAGTGATGCAGTTCCTCATGTCGAATTCTACAGTATGAAGTTTAGCTGTATTTCTCTTTTCAGCTCGTGAAGGCTCCTCTAGTCACATGACACCCTGCAGACTATTTCCAGATGACAGATCCAGTTATGCGCCAGTATATTTCGCTGACTCCAGGTTATATAAGTTGGTGCGACACGGCCATAATGGCAGAACGACAGCACTCGGATCTTGTGCTTTATGTTGAGCTCTAGACTTATAGCGGGAATTCACAGTCGGGCACATATTGCCCTGGACATTACAACAGGGGTGTCCAATTTATTTACGTGTTATATAGTTGAATACTTTCTTCCTTTTGAAAGTGTGCTAGAAAAACAGTACAAACCATTGAAACATATAAGTATATACAAATTTGGATATCTGAAATGAACATTATCTTAAAAGGGCATTCCGTAAATGTATACGGTATAAACACTTTACGCCCATCACGGTAGCCGAGCGGTGTAAGACATGTACTATCTATCATGCGTTCGAATCCCACATAAAGCATGGATGTTTGATAAGTGTATATATTTACTCTGTGTTTGTGGTGTCCTGTGTTTAGGTAGAAACCTTGGAACGAGCTGATGACTCGTCCAAGGAGTCCTACCGTCTGTAAATTGATAAAAATAATAAAGAACTCGACATCGTAAGTTGTAAGAGGAACGGAGTAAGTAAGTAAATAAACATTTATTTATTTATTTATTTACTTATTTATTTATTTATACGAATATTAATTTTAAAGTTTCCTTGTGGAAACTAAACACGGTTAAGCCTGTAACAAGAAGAGGTGATTCTCGGGATAGTAAATTCTGTTGTTTCTGTTGTGTCGTAAACATAAACTTAAGTGTTGACGGGAATAGCTGTAGCTATGTATGCAACTCCCAACGGCTGCAGTTCAAGTCCTCCTGAGGACCGCGCCATAGCTCAAGCGGTTAGTCGCTGGCTTCCCACCGCGGCGGCCCGGGTTCGATCGCGTGTCAAATCATCCGAACTAGAACCCGCCATTCTCGTCCTACACTTGACAATCCCAAATGGGGCCTAAGTATTGTGTGAGAATGTGGACTGAATTCATCTGGCTCATGCTAGGATGCAGTGGAGATCTCTTGTAAACACAGAAATGGAAAAATATATCTGTCTTCTGGGATACTACGCCCTACAGCACGTTGCAATTCAACGGACTACACGGCGTCACATCCCAGAAGACAGAACTCTTCATAGTCACAGCTGTGAGAACCTCAGCTCCTATATGCTAATGAAATTTGGGTTTCCTAAAAGGCAGGGTACTTCTTCACTAGGTGAGCGACTCTTTTGTTTTTTTTTATTGCTAGTGGGGTGGGACTAAGTCCCTTGTACTGCGGTCACTTCTGGCCTATTGTACCAGCTCCAGATGATAGGTGAAGGTGATTGTGGAGCAGTTGATGCAATGAAGATTGGCAGGGGAAACCGAAGTACTCGGAGAAAACCTGCCCTACCGCCACTTTGCCCACCACAAATCCCACTTGATCGAACCCGGGCCGCCGCGATCAGCGACTAACCGCTTGAGCTATGGCGCAACATGAGAGCCTCTTAGTTTCTCAAGAAACTCATTTCGGTTCAACGGTGACTGAAGGAATAAAATGAAGATGTGATGTTTATTACATCTTCTTTAACTGAATTAGGAGTGCACGTCATTTCACCTTGCGAATGATTTTAATAGAACGGCTGGAAATAAGGGCAGCGTGACAGCAAACGAAATTTATGTATGTAATTCTTAACACTATTAAAGAGGGGAAGACATTGTCCATTATTACTTGGCACTGGACACCTCTGTCACTGAAATGACACCCTGCCCCATCCTCTCAGTACCCCGCAACCTCAGGTCGTATCATTTTGCAAATTAGAATGTAGTGTATAGGCCCTAGGACAGAGGAGAAGAGTTGGGGGACTAAGAAAGAAGGCGTAGTAGATAAGGCGATGCAAATTACAGCAAGGGGGTCTGTAGGGACATAATTAAATTAATTAACATGTGAATGGGAGAGTAAAAGTTCTCGAGGCACACCGACGCCGGCGCAGTCTTTAGCGTCGTCATATTAGAATGCATAAACTAAGAATATGATGATAAAAACTTCGCATAAAGTCAGTAATATTTTCTGAAGGCTCGAGTTGATTGGTAAATTAAAGGAGACTCCGTTCTTCTCTCTTCTTTAAGAGACTTTGACTATATTTTATAGAAGTTTCCTCTTTAAAATTAATTTTAAAAGAAGAAATTTTATTTATCTCAAACCGACTTTTATGTTAAACTATTAAACTTTTAAGTCCAGGTAATTCATTCTAATACTGACAAAATATTACACTGTAACAAAATTTGCCCCGTATGTCTTACCTACTGTGTAAACTAGGCAGTATCTTGGACTAGAATTCTGAACGGTTGTACATTTCGCATGGTTAATCAGTTGAGCTTATTTCATCTCTGAAATTTCTGAGCTATTTTGATATTACAAAATATTATTTTAAATTATTGTCGGTGTTTTCGTAGCCTGTAATTTTCCATCCGGAAACAACAAAATTAGACTCCTTACGGAATATGAATGAATATGTTACTCTGAAAGTTTTGTTTGACGTTATACTCACTTAATATCTCTTGAAAACATGACGTCATACCTCGAAATTGCGACTGTTCAAGAGAAAGCAGTCTGGGTACTTTGCTTTTTCGAAACAGAGTCCGTTATCAAAACGCAACGTTGTTACAGTACTCAATACGGAAAGGACCCAGCTTCAGATAATGCCAACTGACGTTGGTTAAAGCAGTTTCATGAGACTGGTGACGTTCTGCACCGAAAAGGAGCGGGAAGACCGAGTACTTAGCAGGAAGTTGTTGATCGAATCCAGGAAACATTTTCTCGAAACCCACAAAAATCAACTAGACGAGCTTCTTTGCAGTTACGTATACCACAAACGACTATTTTGAGGGTTGTTCATAACCGCCTTCACCTCGATGAACTGAAGCTCAGGACTGCTGCTGCGATCGAAAGAGGTACACTGCAAATGCTGGATAACACTTGGACATCTTACGTGTTAGGAAAGGAGCGCATGTTAAAGTTATTTAGCATTGTGCAGCATTGGTTCTGCAGAGGATAAAACTTTCTTAGTACATTTTCATATACCATCAGCAGTCTCATTTTATTTTCTCCGTTTTGAAAATTATAGGATACGGAAACTCCCACAATAAATTAGAATCACCTTATAGTGCTTAACTGCTACTTTCTATTCTATATAAATACACTCTTGAACTCTTTATTCATATGCTCTTTTCTTATGTGAAAGGGACGTGTTAGTTCCACCCCCTCCCCCCTCAGGCTGACTACGATATTTGCTCAGATACTGTACTGTATATGGTGTGGTGTATACCGTTTGCATCATACTAAAGGCCTAATTCTGTTTTAAAAATTTACCCTTACCCATTTATTTTTACTTAAATTACTTATAATGTTATTTTATATTATAATTTGAGCGTGGACACTCCACTTATTAAAATTATTGTGGGATGGACGACACGAGTTCGATTCCAGGCAGGGTAACAATTCTTACTTTATGCACCATTCCAGACCAGCTATGGGATATATTTGCTATCCTCCTGTGCGTCTGGCACCAGTATCTCTTTCTTCGAGGAGAGGTCAGATGAAGACAACCAGGAACTACGGCCTGGTGTCGAGGTTAAGAATAGGGGGAGCTCTTCCGCCGCTAACTCAGGCTTATATTTTTCATAGCGTCAGGCTTCGTTTCCTATATCCTCTTATGTGGCTTTCATTCCATCTTCTTTCAGCTCTTTTATATGTTATTTGTTTCCATTATCTTTCATTGCTTACGGCCCTTTCCTTTTGTCCCTGTTATGTTTAATTTCTTTGATCTTCGATTGTTTGCTCATTTGTATCCTAAACGTCTACTTCTTTTCCTTTGTCATAGATTTCTTTGTTCTTTTGTCCCTTTTTCTTCCATTGCTAGTGGGGTGGGGCTAAGTCCCTTGCACTGCGACCCCTTCTGGCCTATTGTACCAGCCCCAGATGATAGGTGAGGAAGACTGTGGAGCAATTGGTGGAATGAAGATTGACAAGGGAAACCTAAGTACTCGGAGAAAACGTGCCCCAGTGCCACTTTGTCCACCACAAATCCCACTTGACCAGACCCGGGATCGCCATCTTAGTTCTGGATTAGTTTGAACACATTCCTGTATACCGTACTTGTATGCCTCGAAGTGATTGATTGCACCCCAGACTTTAATCCTGAATATGCGCGTGGTTTTTCCCAGTCTCTCCATGTTGTTCCTGGATATTACCTCCATGTTTGTCTCAAATCCCTCCCTGTAGATCCTTTAATTTCCACCCAATTCATCATCTTCTGCCCATGACACCGAATGCAGAAATTGAGTGTTTAGCATTCATTTTCTTCCATCACAAGTTCCGGGGCCCTCTCTTGGACAAGATATTGCCTAACAGACTCAGGTTCCTTGTGGGACTCTTCAGTCCAATCAGCCAAATGCTAAAATTTTACCTTAAAATGGATCACATTCCCTCTGATTTATTTCACCTTATTTCAAATTGATTTTTCAAACTCATCTCAACATTTGATGCTACATAGCCTGTCGACTTGGAAGTAATCTAGTAATTACTCGGATGTACTTCATCCATTCTGTGGAGTAATCTGATTATAAAGATTAATTGAAATCGCATCTCGATCACTAGGATTACTGTTAAGGCGTGTCCACATTACTCGTGCTCGTGCTCGTGCTCGCCAGGCTTGTGCTCGTCGGGAGACTCGTCTGGCATTTACTTGTGCTTGTAAATCTTCGTCCACACTACTTCAGTTGCTCGCCAGGCTTCGGCGCGTGAGGATCCGTATATTTACTCGTAGTGTGTATAGGCTGTAGTCGTATTTTAATTTATTGGCTATAGTTTTTAAATTAAAAATTTAAAATTTGCTTGTCTCGTGACTTTTCATATCGTCCACATTACTTGCGAGCATAGCGAGTCACACGAGCAAGAGCACGAGTAATGTGGACGCGCCTTTAGAATCCTGCATTGGTTTACTGTGTATTGTTGTCCTCGTCATGAACCGATCCCTCGTCCAAGGAGGCCTACCAAACGCCAAAAGAATTTATTGCTCCATTACATTTTGAATGGAAGTCGGGTGGCCTACTCAGTTACAGCTGCAAGAGAATAACAATAAAAAGAAGAGTAATTGAACCTGTTATTATTTGAACAAAATAAGTCATAAGTGTCAATAGGTAAAGTGCGTGAATATAGAATTCTAAGGTTAGAAAGAGACAGAAATTGCCATATTAGGCATAATATAAAGTCGATCATTTCGGACACTATTTCTTATGAAAGAGGGGTCCGTAAGGATATATGGGATTAAGATTATTATGAGAAATATTAATTGCTAATTGTCAAGATAATTGTGAAAAATCCTACAATTATACATATTTAAGGTATTGAATTTTTAGTTTATTATTTCTTAATACGAGTGGTATAGTTCGCATACTCTCTGATTACCACCCTTGTATGGTACATCTTCAGAACAGAGCATGTTGATGCGGAGTATCTTCCCTGTGAAGGTCATTATTCACCAATGTCCATCTTTGAAAGGCAGCGCGTGAGTAACGACACACGTTTTACTAGCCGTGACAAGTAGTGATTGTTGCTGATCAGTACTGCAGTTTGTCTTACCCATGTTTACATTTCTGACAGACACTCGACAGACAACTTCATAACCTGACTTCCATGTTCTGCTTCTTCCTTCTCAAATTCTTCTTGCTCTTCTTATGGTCTTAAATAGATTCTGTGAATTTCCGTGCCGTTAAAAGACGTATTGTTACATACAGTAGTGAAAACTCAACAGCAAAGAAAACCTGTTTTTCTACAATATGAAGATTATGACACGTGGGACCCTCGTTTTACCTGCTTCAGAATACAGTATCAACAGACGAAAACAGGAGAGGGACTTTGTTCTTTGTACACCTCATTCGTACTCTGGGGGAGAAGTGTTATCAGTATTACGGTGCTCTGAGAATTCAGTATGGACAGAAGGAAGCGGATGAATACACGAAAGTTCTGGGTATCGCCAATGTTGAAGAAAAAGAAGGAAAACAGAAAGTAATGTTAAACTGAATTTAAGAGCGTGTAATCCTAACGTACTTACTTACTTATTTACTTACTTATGAAAATGAGCCCTTCCTGAGGAGCCGCTAATTCTGTACCTACTGAAGAATTTCCCAGCATTTTATAGAACCCGAAGGTTCATTATCAATGTACACAAGAGCCCTCCACTGGTCTCTATCCTCAGCCAGACAAATCCAATCCATACCATCAAATTCTATCTAAGATCCATTTTAATACTGTCCACCCGCCTATGTCTTGGTCTTCCCAGTGGTCCCTTTCCTTCTGGCTTTCTCGCCAGTAGTTTATAAGCATTCCTCTTCTTCACATTCGAGCTACATGCCCTGCCCACCTCATCCTCCTTGACTTGATCATTCTAATTATACTTGGAGAATTGTACAAGTTATGAAGCTCTTCCTTATGCAGTTGTCTCCAGCCTCCTGTCACTTCATATCTCTTCTATCCAAATATTTTTCTCAGCACCCTGTTCTCAAACACCCTCAGTCTATGTTCCTCCCTTAATGTCAGAGACCAAGTTTCACACCCATACAGAACCACAGGCAAAATTATAGTTTTGTATATTCTATTGTACTCGTATATTACAATTTTTATATTTTTGGACGGCAGACGAGAAGATAAAAGGTTCTGAACTGAATTGTAGCAAGCAATATCCTCTTTCAATTTCCTCTTAAGTACCTCCGCAGTCAGGTTTTGATATGTTATCGTCGTTCTCAAATATCTGAACTGTGCCACATTTTCAAAACATCTGCTTCCTATCTTTATTTCATGATTTTGCCTTCGACTTTGGTGACGAGAGAGCAACATATACTTAATTTTCTCTGTGTTTACTTCTAGACCAACCTCCTTACTTGCGTCAATTAAAGTTTGTGCGTTTTTCTTTATGGTATTTATATTACCACCCAGTTGATTCATATCATCAGCATAGGCCAACAGCTGATGTGTCCCGTTTAATTTCAGTCCCACTTGGTTTTCTGGACCTTCCTAATGGTATACTCTAAAGAAAAGTTGAAAAGCAGTGGCGATAAAGCATCTCATTATATGAGACCATTCTGGATAGGAAATTTATCAGACAAATATTTACCTATACGGACTTTACTATACGTTTCGTTTAAACACATTTTAATCTGCTTAACAAGTTTCATGGGTATCCCAAACTCTTATCAGAATATCGTACAATACTTCTCTCCTAACTGAATCATAGGCTTTCTTGAAGTCTATGAACAGTTGATGTACTGTCTCATTGTACTCCCATTTTTTTCTCCAATATCTGAGGAATGCAAAAGATCTGATCTGTAGTTGAACTGTTACGTGGAAACCCACACTGATGATCCCCAGTAAGTTCATCTATGTATGGACTTGACCTTGGGAGAGTGTAATGTAATCGTAATGTTCCAAAGCAAATTTTAAAATTAATGGAATATCACTTAAAATAAAGAAAATAACTTTACCTGTTATGTGTAGACGTGAAACTTGAGGGAAGAACGTACATTGATGATGTTCCGGGGAGGGGAAGATGCTGAGGTGAACATGTGTGCCTAAAAGACAATTGTAATTTCAGGCTAGAAATATTCTGCAAATTGAAGGGTTCTGTAATTTCTTCTCCTCTTCGAACATTATTACGTTAACAGAATCAAAGAGAATGATATGGGTCGGGTATGTAGCACGCACTGAAGCGATTCAAAATGCATACATAACTTAGATCGAATTTGTGTAAATAAGAAGAGACCAATTGGAGCCCAGGATAGAGACGGAAGAACTGATAATAGTAAGATACATCCTTGGGAAGCAGTTTGAGTAATGTGGACTTGGTTCATCTGCCTCATAATTGGTTTCCGTAGCGGCCTGTTGTAAGGAGCTAGTAATTTGTTGGATATAAAAAAGGATTCTTAAGAATATTTTCTTCAATGAATAGATTACACAGGCCTACAAAAAAAAATTTTTTTTTGGTGTCTAGGATTTTAGAACTAATTTTAGTTATATTTAAGGCGCTGAATCTAAATATAAAATCAGTTTTTCTCTACCAGCTCTACTTTTTTAGATCAGCGTTTTTGTAACGTGCAGTTCTACACAAAATGTGCAGTTCTAATTGTATTTTGTGCAGTTCTAAATCTCATATGCAAGGATTGGTTCCTGTATATTTGCCCTATTGTCAGTCTGCTGTCCACTGAGTTCCCCCAAAATCCACTAGATGGCATTGTCTGTCCGGTGTGAAGTGAACTTGAACGCTTCCACTAGAGTTGAGGTTAGTTTATATGTTCTCGCCGTGCAGGGTACATCGAAGTTGGCCTCGGGTGATATTTGTTTATAAAAGTAAAAGAGTTGTTATAAATTTAACCTAAAACGTACTGTGTTGAAGATTGTTGTGTTTGTGTTCCTGAATTGAAATAAAATGAGTTCAAGAAGAAGAAGTTGTATAAATCAACCTGATGTGTTTTGTTACATATGTGGAGAATACACGTTAAAAGAAAACAGAAAAACTGTTAGTGACTTTGTAAAGAAAGCTTATTTTGTATACTTTGGTGTTAGGCTTGGTGATCAGGATAAAACCTGGGCACCGCATCAGGTCTGTAAAACTTGTACAGAACATTTACGACAGTGGACTACCGGGAAAAGAAAAAGTCTGAAATTCGGCGTACCGATGGTTTGGAGAGAACCCAAGAACCACTTCGATGACTGTTATTTCTGCCTAGTAAATATTACTGGAATCAATCGAAACAACCGTAGCAAGTGGACTTATCCTGATTTAGCCTCTGCAAGACGCCCAGTTCCTCACTCAGAGGAAGTACCGATCCCAACGTTTCACCAGCTACCAGAGCTCTGTGAGGATGAGTATTTTCCCTCTAATCACCCTTCTGATTGTAATGAAGGTGACAGTGATTATGAAGGGATGTCGTCAATCCCTCAACGTTTTAACCAGGATGAGTTAAATGACCTCATCAGAGATCTCAACCTGTCAAAAGAAGCTTCTGAATTACTGGCTTCTAGGTTGAACGACAAAAATTTACTGGAACAAGAAACCAAAATTTCCTTTTACCGCACAAGAGAAACGGATCTGCTACCCTTCTTCTCTCAAGATTACAATCTTGTATATTGTCACGAAATTAGAGGACTCTTGGAAAAAATGGCTCTTCCTGAATATTTTCCCGATGATTGGCGCCTATTTATTGACAGCTCAAAGCGAAGTTTGAAATGTGTCCTTCTACACAATGGAAACAAATATGGTTCAATACCAATTGCTCACTCCACGAAAATGAAAGAAGAATATAACACCATAGCTTTGGTCTTAGAGAAGATAAAGTATCATGAACATCAATGGGTGATTTGTGTGGACTTAAAAATGGTAAATTTTCTCCTTGGACAGCAAAGTGGTTACACCAAATATCCCTGCTTTTTGTGCCTCTGGGATAGCAGAGACAAAACACACCACTGGGTTAGAAAAGAATGGCCCAAGAGAGAAAACATGTACGTTGGGGAGAAGAATATCATTAACGATCCCTTAGTTAGACGAGAGAAAATCATCTTTCCTCCACTGCATATCAAGTTGGGCCTTATGAAGCAGTTTGTAAAGGCCCTTGATAAGAACGGATCATGCTTTGCATATATAGAAATGAAAATGCCTCAGTTGAGTACGGAAAAAATTGAAGCAGGAATATTTGACGGCCCACAAATAAGACAACTCATTAAGGATCCTGCCTTCGCAAATTCGATGAACGAGGCTGAGCGAAAAGCCTGGACTTCATTTGTTGCAGTTGTCGAAAATTTTCTGGGCAAACACAAAGCTGAAAACTATGTTGAACTGGTAAACGAGATGCTTAACAGTTTCAAATCCCTTGGCTGTAACATGAGCATTAAGGTGCACTATTTACACAGTCACTTAGATAGTTTTCCTGAAAATTTAGGAGACACCAGTGAGGAACAAGGTGAAAGATTTCACCAGGATATTAAAACTATGGAGGACCGCTACCAAGGAAGATGGGATACACACATGATGGCAGATTACTGCTGGAGTTTAAAAAGGGACTGTTCTAAAATACATTCAAGAAATTCACGAAAAAGAAGCTTCCGTAGTGTTCCGTGACTATAGTTGGTTTGACTGTTATATATAGTCGATGATTTTTTCCTCTATCTTTGTATTTAATATAATAAAATAAAAATATAATTATAATATAGTAATAAAAATTCCATGTTGAGTTTTTTTATTTGATCCACTGATTTAACTTAAAATAGTGTAACGTATATTTCACCAAAATGTTATATCTTAAAAATTTGAGCTCCTAGGCAAAAACTAATGCCATATTTGAATTCAGGGCATCAAATTCATATGAAATCAGCTCCAAATACCCCGGCACCAAAACAGCTGTTGGCCTGTGTTATATAATAATATAGGAAAGTGGATTTATAAATGTGCTAACCCCCGAAAGGATATTGTCTGTTTCTCAGCAGCTAGTTATTGGCCAGTCTTGGCAGATTTAAGGTATTCTAAAATTGAAACTAGTCGACTGACTGGGTGATTCGAACTGAGTACTTGGCACTATCTTCATGATATTTGTTGACACCGTTTCAAACAGAATGATTATGACGACCGCCNTTGGGCTTCATCTGCATCTCGTGATGGAATACAAACAAAGGCATACGTCTCTACTTGCACGTCTTCATGGTGCTTATACACAACGGCATTCATAATGAGACGAATGTTTTACAATGCCAACAGCATTGTGGTCTTCTTGGATGGGAAATCGTCTACTTCTGCCGACCGATATTCTGCCTTCTGAAGAATATGTTTGTCTCCATCTTCATAGTGAGTGTGTGGATGTCAGGACTCATGATACATTACGGCAGGCCCTCGACCGACCAGCGTCCCTCTGGTGTCGAACCCCGTCTGAACTCCTGATCCTGACGTACAGCGGACATTTACGGCTTATCCCTGCTTTGAATCCTCCTTTAAGAGCAGAAGAATGATAAGATTTATCGATGTGTGCAAAGTGTACTGCACGAACAGCGAAAGCTGGTCCTTATTTCTCTTCGTGAGTCCGTAGACAAGCTTCACAACGACGTCGAATCTTTCGTCTCCTTATTCAAGGCAGTCGCAATTTGCTGCACTGTAGATATGAGCGCGACAACGTCCGCATCGATGCTGCTTTTGCTGGACACTGGCTCTGGTGCTCTCCCTATCTGGTCCATGGGTGCTGGGTTCTCAGGAGTGGCCACTGGTGCTGCAGTTGGTGCTGCCACCACGGCGTGCGTCCTCTATGGATTGACGTATATGGACCCAACTCTGCGGCCGGTGGATACCTGCCTCTCCATTGCTGCCCTTGCTTGACAGAGTTATGCCCTCTGTGGCTACTAGGATACTATGCCTCCTGTTGCAGAGCTTCCGTTTTGTTCCATTTCTTTTTGTGCACAATTTGTGATGATGGCCACCCTCGTACCAGAAATATCTTGGGGGCTGCCAATTCTGGCATTGCGTAAGGCCAGGCTGGGAACTCTAGATTACATTTTCATGACAATCAGTGAGTGGTTGGCAAGGGTAAAGATTGATATAAGTCGTAAAAATATCAATTATGAAAAAGTGAAAAAGTAGCACACCAGCATTCTACTAATGCAAGAAGTTACATATTCAGGACTGCCCCTAAAAATTAAATCTTTAAATGGCAAAGATTCTTTGAGACACCTGCTGCGTTCCAAGGTCACAAGGACTAAGGGCGAGGATGTGGTTACTGCTGGGTTCTCAAACGAAAGGCATTTGACAGTAATTTACTTAATTCTAATGACAATAAAACCCAATTTCTGCAGGATATTGGTGATGTCATGAGTAGAGATATTCATTGTGAGATGTCGGATATCTACTTTGACAGGCTCTTCCGACTGCAGAAGCGTGTAGGCTTTGCTATGTGGACAAGCTGCAATGAAGTTTATCATGGGATCCAAGGAGAGTGGGTAAAGAATGACACCCGGTCATAACCTATGGAAGATCTAAAGAAAAAGGGCAAGTTTGTTAGCAAGTTAGCTCAAATAGATTTTCTTTCTTTATCAGCTTTCATTAGGTCCCATGACCGGAATCCTTGCAACTTTCGTAAGGAACCCTACTCTTTAACCTAACGCTACAATGCCGAAGATTTATGTAGCATGTTCCATCGAAACGTCGCTCTTCGCCTAAAAAGTACATAATATGACAACTCATAAAATCATTACGTTCCATGAAAATATAACTAATAACACCCTTATCAATTACTTTGAAATGACTGATGAGGAGAAAGAGAAATATATGCAGAAGACATGTATGAATGGTTACGCTGTGGGCAAACAGAGAGTACGTTCCACACTGAGTTTAAACTCAGTATTACGAGTACAACTCGTTTATGAACTTCAGAAGAATACCAGACGTTGGTAGAATCCTATTCACGACACCGCCTCTCTTTGCTATAGTCGTAAGGGTCACAAACTTTGTGCTAATTTGAGCAAACAAAACAGATTCTTCTAATAACTTTCCTTGAAAAACATGTTTCCGTCTCTCCTTCTCTCACAAATTAAGTCAACTGGGTAGTTCCGGTTTAGATTTGGTTTTGTAACTCTCAAGACTTAGACTTGATCGTTTCTTAACATCAACTCAACCCCGAAGTTCCAATGAATCCACATCCCAAGAAATAGTTTCCGGAAATTAGGATTCGACATATTTATATAGTGTTCACATCAAAATGTTGACATTTCACATTTAAAATTGTGTTGAATATTGTAGGACAAAATGAGAAAGCAAATTTATCCGTTTTTAGGTGGAGTGCCGGAAGAATTCCATGAATGGAGTGAATATAAGATGAAGACTCTTCATTACTTACTTGCTTACTTACTTACTAAAGGAGCTGAGCCCTTCTGAAGGAACCGCCAATTCTGCAGATACTAAAGTATTTCCCAGCATTTTATGGAACATGAAGGTTCATTACCGTGTTCACAAGAGCCCTCCACTGGTCCCTATCCTGAGGCAGATCAATCCAATCCATACCATCCCATCCTGTCTCTCTAAGAGCCTTTTTAATATCGTCCACCCAGTTATTATTATATTATATATATTATATTATTTATTATACTGCAATTGGGTTTAGCCCGGTGGCAGTAGTACACAATAGGACACAACAGACAAGTAACACACATTACACTACGTGACAACACGTTCAAACAAAACACAATACACAAAACACAACAATAAGGACATCCTACCACAGTGAATACAAACCAAATACGCTTAACAACTACAACAATTACAGAGAAATTGCCTTGGTCTTCCCAGTGGTCCCTTTCCGTTTGGCTTTCCCACCAATATCTTATACGCATTTCTCGTCACCCCCATTTATGCTGCATGCCAAGCCCACTTCATCCCCCTTGACTTGATCATTCTAATTATACTTGGAGAAGGGTACGAGTTATGAAACTCCTCACTGTGCAGTTTTCTCCAACCTCCTATCACGTCATCTCTCTTCCGTCCAAATATTCTCTTCAACACCCCGTTGAAAACTTTTCATTGCATCATCGAAACCTAGTATTCGATTCAAGAATCTTCGATAAACAAATGTTTTTTGTCGCGGAGATTGTCCGCTATGTTGAAAGATTTCCTAGCAGTCGTTCCATTGTAGCTCCTACTGTGCCATGTGGCAGTATTATAATTTAAGGTTGCTGCAACGCCCTTTTGCTCTTTATATGGTTGTCTGGATCCCTTAGAGAATACATGAAGAGATTTCTATGGCCTAGGCGACGTTTAGATAATAATACTGCTTTTAAGGCAAAAACGTCACAGAATACAGCGGCGTAGTGCAGGGAGTTCAAATAGAGTCCGGACTGCACGTTAGGAGCGCGACCAGTAAGCGAAGCAGCCGCGTGTTTAAACATGTCGCTCTAATTTTATTGTCAACCGGAAGTGGTAGATTTGGTCATGCATAATGGAAGGGAAACAAGTGCCTTCCCTACCAAATTTATAGTGCAGATATTATCCCGTCTGTACAGAGCCGGCTTAGAAACATGAGAAATGCGGAATTTGCCACAATATGGTGCGAAACCGGCGTTGCAAACTTTCGCGCAACGCTTACTTCTTATCGCCACGAACCTGTGTGAAAATTTGAAATGTTTAAAATCTTTGTGATCGTTCTGGACTGAGAAAATGAAAACATTGAACCGTGCAGGAAGGAAGCGGATACTTATAGCGAGCGGCAATGGAAATATATTAATTTCTCCCTGAGCTAATTAAATACTACGCCATGAAAGCGTATGGGGGAGTGGATGTATAGATCCACATTTTCTTCGTCTCGAGACTAGCTGGAAATGAGCAGTCAGCTTTACGCATCGGCCTCTTTACCACCCGGTGAAAGAGCCCCCAGTACCC
This sequence comes from Cryptotermes secundus, assembly GCF_002891405.2. Taxonomy (NCBI): domain Eukaryota; kingdom Metazoa; phylum Arthropoda; class Insecta; order Blattodea; family Kalotermitidae; genus Cryptotermes; species Cryptotermes secundus. The sequence goes on along the minus strand of NW_019739220.1, from coordinate 592,330 downwards.
ATTGGATAGGATTTTGTGTGGACCCCAGAGCCGGTCTTGACAAGATGGAGAAGAGAAATTTCTTGACCCTACCGGCAATCGAACTCCGACCCTCCGTTGTTCAGCCCGTAGCCAGTCGCTCTCCCTACTACGCTGTCTTATGGAAATATATTATTAATGCAAATTTAAAACTCGTAAGAGCGAAGAAGTTGTACAGATTGATTGTCAGTTTATTACTTAACTGGTTACTAAAGCTGTTAATTGGTTAGTTTATTAGCTATATCGCTCGTTCTTTCGTTAGTCAGTCGCCTCTTAGTCAATAGATTTGTCAAATAAATAGTTATTATCTTAATCGCCTAGTTAGTTAGCCTTCCGGCCGCACCATAGCTCAAGCGGTTAGTCGCTGGCTTCCCACCGCGGCGGCCCAGGTTCGATCCCGGGTCTGGTCAAGTGGGATTTGTGGTGAACAAAGTGGCGCTGGGGTGGGTTTTCTCCTAATACTACGGTTTCCCCTGCCAATCTTCATTCCACCAAATTCTCTATCATAATCACCCGGGGTAGACTACAATAGGCCAATCAGTGGCCGCCGTGCCGAATGGACCCAGTTGGACTCCACGTCCCACTAAGCGAATTTACTTAGCCTGTTGGGTGAATAGTCAGTCGCTCAGTTGGTTGGCTTGATCTTAGTTAGTAAATCACTTGACATATTCAAAGCGTTTTACCTGTAGGTCTCATTTCAGCACGTCAATTGTGTCTAGAAATCTGCTACACGTCAACTGAATACATAGACAATGAATGCTCGACTTCCCACATTGTCGTATACGTGACGGGGACAGTTGTAGCTTGTCATCGCCAGGCGAAATCTGTTTGTTCGAGAGCAACAGTCGCTAGGCTAACTGTTGAGAATTTCGAATGATCGAGGAAACCTGTGAAAATTTAATTATTTGTGTTAATTCTGTCAAACTCCCACTCCTCCATACTGAAGTATCAACACGCTCCGACAGTTACGTATTCTGTCTCTAACTACCACAAAATTTAAAATGTTACTGATTGTGTCGATGTCCCAAACCCCCTTGTAGTTGTTAGCCTGGTAGTCTGGCATTCGAAAGTTCCGACTCTAATCATTTCGAACCCAACTATCCTGACACTAACTCGTCCCCAAATATCTCGACCCCCAATTATCCTGACACCGACTCTCTCGACTCCAACGATCCTGACAACTATCTGGATCCCAACTATCCTGGCACCAACTATCTGGACCCAAACTGTCCTGGCACCAACTGTCCTGGTACCCACTATCTCGATCCCAACTATTCTGACACAAAATAACTCGACCCCAACTATCCTGGCACCAACGAAGTGGACCCCAACCCTCCTGGCACTAACTATCTCGATCTCCACTCTTCTTACCCAAAGCAACTCGACCCCAACTATCCTGACACCAAATATCTCGATACCAACTATCCCAGCCCCAAATATCACAGTCCCAACTATGCCGACTGAAAATATCCCCGATCCCAACTTTGTCTATCCAAATTCCTACTTTCCCAATCCTGTCTATCTCAGTTCCTACTCTCCAAATCCTCTCTAACCCGATTCCTACTGTTCCAATCCTGTCTATCTCAATTCCTACTCTCCCAATCCTCTCTATCTCATTTCCTACTCTCCCAATCCTGTCTATCCCGATTCCTACTGTCCCAATCCTGTCTATCTCAATTCCTACTCTCCCAATCCTGTCTATCTCAGTTCCTACTCTCCCAATCCTGTCTATCCCGATTCCTACTGTCCCAATCCTATCTCAAGTCCTACTCTCCCAATCCTGTCTATCCCGATTCCTACTGTCCCAACCCTGTCTATCTCAATTCCTACTTTCCAAATCCTGTCTATCTCAGTTCCTTCTCTTCCAATCCTGTCTATCCCGATTCCTACTGTCCTAATCCTATCTCAATTCCTACTCTCCCAATCCTGTCTAACCCGATTCCGTCTATTCCGATCCAATCTGCAGCAATTCCAACAAGAGTCCATAGCTTATAATAAAAGCGTGCTCAGATATTAATTAGTATAATTATAAGGAACTCTTCGAAGACGGGAGTAGATCCAGACCCCTCAGAGTGTATCAACCGTACCTCAGACAATGAACAACAAAATGTCAGAATCATAGCCACTCTTTAACTTCACTTCTCTGCAATGTGTAATGTATTCTGCTGAAACTGGATCGTTGTACAACAAATTGGACGTCTATATGTAGTTCATAACTGGATAGGCCTCCTCAAGACAGACAACAAACAGTCTTTCTTGTTCCTTGTGAAACGTGTAGCAGCATGCCGCTTGGAATGTGACGTAACTTCCGTGCCTTGAAAGAGATGTATGTCTATTGAAGTCAGAGATTTGTCTTTTAGAATATGACTAGACACTAAGGAAAAACAACAGTACCAAACCACATAACCATAATGTATTTTAAGTCTGAAGAAGTTACTTAAATATGTTGCTAGTTTGTTGCACCTGTTTTGTACTGTTCTACCTTCATACCTCAAAGATTCAGCAAGCCCATTAAGGAACCATTCAGTGTGTAACGCCTGGCCTGAATGTGGGTTACACTTATGTGGAAGACAGTAAGGAGACAGACACCTGTTTACTTCCCTCTTGCGTAGCAGTTCGTCTGGTAACAACGATACTGTTTTGTGTGGGATCGGAACGTGTTCTCCCACATTAAGGAAGAACGTAGACTAAGGATATCTGAGAACTGGTTGCTAGGGGGAATACTTGACCCAGACCAGATAATCTAACAGGATGCTACAGAAATAGCTTCATAGCACGTAAACCTCGCAAGATATTATAATCATCAGTTCAAGGAGAATGCAGTGGGCAGAGAATGTAACACATTGGGAGTCAAAGGGAAGTGCTTTCGTGAGGAAACCTGAAAGATAGAGAATACTTGGAAGACCTATACATAGATCGAATGATAATATTAAAATGGTTGTTTGAGAAATACTGTGGGCTTGGGCCGGATTCATCAGGCGCAGCCTAGTGTCGATGATTTTTTTTTGTGAATATGGTAATGAACCATCTTGTTGCATAGTACCCTGGACATGTCCTGGGTGGCTGAGCAATTATTGCCTTTTCAAGAAGGACTCGGATACATGGAACTGGCTGGTTCGTTTGTTGCTTAGTGAACTGATAATGCTTTAAGTGTATATGATTTATTCTGTGTGTCGTCTGAAAATTCTGAAACATGGAGCAGCTTCTTTACGCAGTTCCATCAAATTCTAGTGACCATGTGGACTGCAATTTTATATGTTTTTCGTATTGGTTTGGTTTTATCGTGGAAAGGCATTGTTTTAACGTGTTCCATTGTCTGGATATTTTTTTATTGCTAGTGGTGTGGGACTAAGTCCCTTGTACTGAGGCCACTTCTGGCCCCACATGATAGGTGAGGGTGATTGTGGAGCAATTGGTGGAATGAAGATTGGCAGGGGAAACCGAAGTACTCGGAGAAAACCTGCCCCAGTGCCACTTTGTCCACCACAAATCCCATTTGACCAGACCCGGGATCGAACCCTGGCCGCCGCGATGGGAAACCAGCGACTAACCGCTTGAGCTATGGCGCGGCTTCATTGTCTGGATGAACAAGGTTTAAAGGTGTAAGCCTATTCCTGTTTGAAGTATAGATATTTGCAAAAACTTTTCTTTTGCGATTTTACATGTCTCGTTGGTTTGTATGTAAATTTATTTCAGGTATGCCTACATAATTACTGTTGAAAACTGATTGTGTTATGGATATCAAACGAGTAGGATTAGGTTCTATCTCTATATATTATTTTAAACTTTATTATGTTACAGGTATCGCGTTGCATAGAGATGTTAAATTAGCTGCACGAATTATGAATGCATGTTCTCTTATTTCGTCAGATATATGCCGTTTGGAAGAATATTTTAAATGACAACTGCACATTTTAATGAATTTATATACTATATGTATTCCAACCTTTTGTTTGGTGTGCCCTGTTTTATAAAAAAAATACAGAGTTCGATTAAGGCCCTTGCAAAACTTGGGTTGCATGCGACCTCTGCATTATGCTTCATTTTGTGCGCTCTGTTCAGTGAATTGAGCCTCCTTGAATCTATCATCCTAACAAGAATTGGTGAAGAGTACAAACTGTGAAGCGTACAATCTCTTTACTCTTTTTTATTTGTCGTCTGATGCTGTGAAATGTTCGCCTCTTTGTAGGAGGCCTTTAATATTTCTCCGCCCAGCTAATTCTTCTCTGTCTTCCTCTGCTTTACTCCGCTCAGTAATGCACCTTGTGTCTATACCAACTGGATTACAAGATAAAAGAGACTCTACTGTAAGAAGGTTAGAAAAAGGATTTCAAGAATTCTCCATTAATTGTGAGGCGGCGGCGATGCCAGGCCTACCAACGTGATTAAATAAAAGAGTGGATTACAGGGAAGGAAGTAACAGGGGTGTATAATTAATAATAAGGACAGATCTTATCCAGATTAATTATATCCATGCGAACAGTTTAGGGAGGTGGCGCTGATTCAACTCAATGAATGACGAGCTCTGTCATGGTCTGACATTCTTGATTTTGCTTCTTTATATTGGTAAGGAAAGAAGAAAGGGAGTGAATAAATTAACGGCAAAGTTCAGAAAATATCTTTATACCAAGCTTTCTAGGATCATCTGAAATTAACAGATGATTAATGATTTAATATCGCAGTTTCGTTGAAAGTTTTTTTAAATATATATAATTTCTTTTCAGGAAATTAATTTTTGCACCACTAATTTCGTCGTTTCCATCATATCTTTTAAATTTTCGACGAATGTCGTGGGTTCTTCTGGTGGGATGAATAAACTTATGAATATGTGGACCAGATGCATTAAAATTTAGGGCGATGACACAGGAAAACAAGATGAGTCTAACAACCGTCTGATTATTTTGTCGAAATGTGTAATAAATCTTTCTTAATTTATTTCAGGAAGAATAGAGATTCGCCTTGTTTCGCATAATTGTGTGCTGTATGTGATAGCTGATAATGCTTAGTGGTGGGAGTATTCCTGTTAGACAGGTCCACAGGAACAGTTTTGTTTTAACATCAATATGGCGTCCCCTCCTACATGGTATGTGTGGAAGAATTAAGTGTGAAAATACTCGAATTCTGAAGTAGTCAGTGATAGAATGAATTAGGCAATGGGAAGACATGAGTAAAGAGCCGTAAGTGAACGTGAATGTGTTGATAATATATAAAAGCTTGGATAATTACTGAACGATTAGGGAATAGACATTCAAATAGGTGTTAATAATAAACACTTCCTTTTGAAGATCCTTTAAAAAGGATTTTCATCCAGTTCCTTTTATCTTTGTCGCCGTATCTCAGTCCAACTTCCCCGAATTTTCATTAATTCCTCCTTTATGTTATCTTCTGTTTAAATCTTTTTACATTGAAGGATTTTCGAGTAGGTCATTACAGCAATATATTTTAATTTCTCTACAGCGTTAGAACGTTTGGAGGATTTTATTGATAAGTACATCGTATAAGACAATACTGTTGCTGTGTGTCTGAACAGCCAACGAGAGTTGTTACTATGGAAAGTTTAGAGAAGTGAAAGATAAAGTACGATTCTTGTATTCATGAAGTGCAAAAGTTAGGTCCGTTTTGAACAGAATGGAAGGCTAACAAGATACTAAATTCTTAAAATCGATTAAATAAAAAGTTAAAAAAATTGTGTTTTCTGAGTAAGAAGAAATTTTATGCCGTACCTTTTGTCTTATATATTTGTTAACTTGACACACCACGGCTGAGAATGGATGCGTGTAACAAGGATGGCACTATGAACTGTTGAAGAAATTCGTACATTTGCAAGACTTAAAGAATTTGCCTCCCTTTCGATCATAGTTCATACTTGGTTACAAGAAGTGAAGGCCTGATGAGAAATCCTATGCACCCGTCACACGACACGTCCATCGGCATCTGTTAGCTTCAGATCATGTGATATGCTCCAATGAATTATATCTGTGATATGAATATCCACACTAAAACTATCTGGCCAATTTCAATTTATTCTGTGTCATTCTCCTATAGCCCCTACTGTACATTAAGGTGAATAGGAAACCCTGAGTGCAGAAAATGGGTTGTCCCACAACTGGAAATTACTGGATGCCACTCGGATACTTTTACTTAGCTGAAGCAACAGAGAAATGAGCGGGCACGCAGTAGCGTAGTTAGTTGAGGCACTATGCTACAACCCGGAAATTCGCGGGTTCGATTTCCGAAGAAGTCATTATATTTCTCAGTTAATCTAATACTTCTAGCCGCCGCGCACCATGACCCTAGGGTCCACTCAGCCTCTAACAGAAATGAGTACCAGAAACATTCCTGGAGTAAAGGGCTGCTGGTGTGTAAGGCTGAAAACATCACCGCCATCTGTGAGCCGATTATCTAGAAAATGTGAAAGCCTCGACGTCTCACAATCTAATGGGGCACCACGGCCTGTTACAGGGNTACAGGTCGGAGCTGCATCTGGGAGGCTGCCTTTACCGGTTTGGTTTGTGATGTTTGCTAATTTCGAGGTAGAGAGAGATAAATGATTTCTTGGTACCGCGAGTATATTGATAGGCTTAGCCAATGGTAGCGTCTATGTATGTTTTTGTTCAAAGAGGGGCCTCCCTCGGGTGCGACTGCCAGACCAGTGCGCGACGTCATACGGGCCACAAGTAATCACTTCTCCGTGTTAAAATAAGGCAACCTAATTAGTCAATTGCCGCAAAAACAAGTAAAACTATGAAGCTACGTACATACTTACCTACTTTAAAGTGTCAAACAGTGTAAAGTAACAATTGCAATAATAAATGAATTCTTTATAAGCCGAGTGCTCCAGTTAAAATTTAAAGTGTTCCTGTCCAAGCGAGGCCCGTCAAGACCCTGAGACGGTTTCTCATGCTAAATAAACTTAAGGTGAGTTCTCATACTTCGCGCGCCCAATAATAACGGAAGAGAGAACGACTGCAGCGTGACGTCCAACTAAGTAGTTACAGACGTGAACAACGGAGGCAAAGAACGGCAGCAGAGAGTGGCGCCCAACGTGGGGCCGATGTCTTGGCGAAGACAGGAGCAGCAGTCCCTCGGTGAAACATCAAGACAACCAAACGCAAGTACTGACAGAGAAATAAGTTGGTGTTAATAAACAAGCAACCAAAGGTTAGTAATCATGTCTCAAAAACTTTTGCGAAGTAGGACTGTGGACATTTTGTCAGAAGAGATGGACTTAGGTTCAAGGGAAGAATCCCAGGACTGGCCATCGGACCAACTAGACCCAGTAGAAAGGACGCAGGGACCAGAACTAACTACGAATGCAAGTTTTGAAACTGGCAACAGTGGGGAGGACCCAGGGTTTACTCAGCTTTCCCCACCAGTAGCGGTTGAGAAAAGTGATAGTTTTAAGTTGCAGGACTTAATGACAAATATTCAGGCATTGTTTCAAAAGGAGGAAATGAAGGCTGAGGAAAGAGCTAGAAAGGAAAAGGCAGAGGCCGAGGAAAGAGCTAGGCGATCAGAGGAGAATATTCAGAAATTGTTCGAGGCCCTTAAAAATGATCAGAAAGAAATGCAAGAAAAGTTGCAAACTCAAATAACAGGAGTTAGAGATGAGGTTCAGGTTAACCGAGTAGAAATAGATAAAAGGCTAGTTCAGATGCAAGAGAGTGGGGAAAAGAGATTGCGGGAAGAAATAGAGCAAGTGCGTCAGGACTGCCAAAGGTCACACGACCAGTCAAGGGAAAGGCTATCCGCCGAATTAACCAAGGAAATAAGACAGGTGCGCGAAGCCACAAGTCAGAGAGAAGGAAGGTGGGAAAGAGAATTAATAGGGGCAAAAGAACAAATGGAAACAGATAAAAAGGGGTTTGAAGGAAAACTAAAGGAGCTTGCCGCTCACCACGAAGTAGTAAGTGAAAGTCTGCAACAACAAATAATAACAAATAAAGAAAGAGCGGACAATAACATTGCTGAAATTGGTAAAGAAGTGACGAGCTTGAGCTTGGGGTTGCAGCAAGCCCAAGAAAAGATAGATAAGTTGACCACAGTGGGTAGTGAGGTAGCCAGTTTAAGCTCAAGTTTACAACAGGTTCAGGAAAAGTTAGAAATAAGTATGGATGAAGCTTCGAGGCGGCTAGGGGAGAGAGCTTCTCAAATTGAGCAACGAATTAGTGAAGGTCAACTTAGGACCAATAAAGAACTGAAGAGAATAGAGCAAGAGGCAGAAAAATTCAGACAAGAACTTGGAAGATCAGTTTTCGTTGCAAATATGGAAGCTACTCCCCTGCCCGCTCGAAGAGAAACTGTTACAGATACTGTGATTAATCCAGGTGAAGCAAGTGTAGAGAACATTTGTGAGGGGCAGTCAGAAAGGTTTAAGGGAAACATTAGTTTTGGAAGTGGAGAGTTTGCACTGCCCTTATTCGATGAAAATGCTGGTGTTAATCCTATGTCACATTTAAGATGTTTGGAAGAGTTCTTTCAGTTTAGGGGGATTCCGCAACGACTCTGGTTGACCGTGGCTAAGAGGTCAATGACAGGCCCAATGTCAAAGCAATGGATGGAGGCCAGGAGCCTTCAATTCACTGATTATAAACAATTTAAAGCTGAATTTTTGTCTACTTGGTGGTCACCGGCCCAACAAGGACTGACAAGGTGCAGCTTGTACCAAAGTAAATTTGATAAGGGAGCGGGTTTGTCTTTATCCGCCCACTTCTTGAAATACGTAAATTTGGCGTCATATCTAGAGCCCAAGTTAACAGACAACGAGGTTATTGAGGCTGTTAGATGCCATTACCCTCCAGAAATCCAGAGATCACTGGCAAGCAATCGGTTAAGCACTGTAGCTGAGGTACTTGAGGTACTAAAGAGGTTGGAGTTGATAGAAGAGAGAGCAACCATTCCGATAGTGGGAACCCGAATTGCCCCGAACCGACCAAATTCCCCCCCAGTTAGAATGGGAAATGATAGGTTTAGAGGGTACCCCCCAGTAAGACAAGTGCAAGGGTACACTCCTAGAACTAGAGGTGGATGGCGTAGTTCCCGAGGTAGAGGAAGTTATGCGGGAAGGAACGATTGGAGGGAAGAAGAAAGAGTTGGAGGGGAGGAGCCGCCGAACGAAAACCAGATCCACCAGGAAAGAGAAAGGGACTTTAGGAACAGTCGACGGGGAGATCCTGAGGAAAACTAAAAATGGGAAGCCTTGAGGACCAAATAGCTTCCATCATTAGCGAACAAAGGAATTTAGGTCCACCAGATAATTTAATGTTAAGGGATGAAGAAAACAGTGACGAAGGAAGTTGTGAGCCCATGGTATTATTTATAAATGAGGAAGTTTTGAGCAAGTCCCCCCAAGTCAAAGTTAAATTTGAGGATAACTTGACAATGATGGCAATTGTAGACTCCGGAAGTGAGGTTAACTTGATATCACAAGAGTCTTTTGATAAACTAGATAGTGTTAGAAAGAATTTGTTGACCTTACCAGTGCAAGGGGTTAGTTTAGTAACCGCTTTTGGGAAACGTTCCAAGAAAATTAAGTTACAAACTTTGTTGGAGTTTAATATGGGAAATGACAAATTTGAAGCTGTGTTTTTAGTTTCCCCACAACTCAACAACGAATTGATATTGGGATGTAATTTTTTGAAAGAACACAGGATGCAATTGTGTTTTGATGTTGAGGCGTTGGAGTATGTAAGAGGAGGGGAGAGACGAAGCTGTAAGTTTGAAACCGAAGGGACTGTTGAGAACAAAGAAATAGAATTGACAGAGGTCGGTACTGTTAGAGGAAGTGTCGATGAGGAAACACCATATGCAGAGTCGAGTTTCGCAGAAGCGAAGGCTGTTAGCATAACTACAGCGAGGAGCGAGAGTTTAGATAAGCCGCACCCGCAACTAGAAAGGGTAAACAACATCAGTAGTCGCGCGGTAGGCTGCGGCGACAATCAGTCACAAAGGAGTCCGAGTTCGAAAGACCCTAGAGATATGAGTAAGGAAGAACTATTGAAAGTAGTGGAACAAAGCGTACTTTTAGAACCAGAGCGAAAGTCCCGGATGTATGAGATGTTGATGAAATACTTACCTCAAATGACTGAGAGGCCGGGGAAATGTCACTTGTTAAAATATGAATTTCAGGTAAAATTCGATCAACCATTAAGGTCGTTTTCTAGACCAGTCCCCTTTGCGTTGAGACCGGCAGTGAAGGCTCAGATTCAGAGCATGATACAGGACGATATCCTAGAGTTAAGCCATTCTGATGTATTAAACCCTTTGACAGTTGTCCCTAGGGAAGGGAAGAAACCCCGCATATGTGTGGATGCTAGAAAAATAAACCAACATACTGTGCCGGATTATGAAAGGACACCCCCACTACAAGAGTTACTTCAAAGGTTTGAAGGGGCTAGGTACTTGTCTTCACTAGATTTCAGTTCCGCCTACTTACAGGTACAGCTACACGAGAATTCCAGGAAGTATACTGCCTTCCTATATGAGTCCGTGGTTTACCAGTACAAGAGGGTCCCGTATGGGTTTAAAAATTCATTGCCTGCCTTTATGAGAGCACTTAGATTAGCCTTAGGGGATGATACAGGGAGTTTTGTCACTGTTTATGTGGACGATATTTTGATCCACTCTAGGACTTTTGAGGAACATTTGTCGCATTTGGACATAGTTCTGGGAAAGTTAACTAGAGCGGGATTTACGTTGAATGCTTCTAAGTGCAAATTCTGCGTGAAGGAAGTTAAGTTTTTGGGGCACAGAATTAGTCGGGAAGGAGTGTTTCCAGATTCAGATCGAATCACAGCCATTTTTAACTATCCACCTCCGAAAAATCAGAAGCAACTGAGGCAGTTCCTGGGAACGTGCAACTTTCACAACAGGTTCATTTTAAGGTATTCGGAATATGTGGCCCCGTTATTACCTTTGTTAAAGAAAGGGATAAAATGGATGTGGACCCCTGAGAAACAACAGGCATTTCAGAGGTTACGAGACTGTTTCGCTAATAGTCTACATTTGGCTCACCCACGCGAGGGTTTGCCCTACGAGGTTTATACCGATGCTAGTAAAGTAGGCATTAGTGCTGTGTTATGCCAAAAAGAGGAAACGGGCGAAATATCAATAGTTTCAACCGCCTCTAGAACCCTGACGAGTGTAGAGCAGAGGTATTCGGTTTGCGAACAAGAGCTTTTAGCTGTGCTATACGCCCTAAAGAAGTTCCGAGTATATGTTGTCGGCTATCCAATTACGGTTTATTCCGACAATCAAGCCTTATCTTTTCTAAAGAGGTGCAGCTTAACGTCCGACCGCATAACCCGGTGGGCGATGCAACTACAAGAATATGACTTACAAATTAAGCATATTAGTGGGGCAAAGAATTTTTTCGCAGATGTGTTAAGTAGAAATCCTGTGGGTTTGACCCCGGAATTACGGAGATCACAACAGAAAAGGTTGGAAATAAATGTAGCAAAGATTGATTTAGGAATCAACAAAACCATAATCAAGCAATTGAAAGACTTAGTGCAATTGCAACAGTCTGATTTAACTCTACAGGATATTGGGAATAAAGTACGGTTAGAACCAGATACCCATGCTGACAAATACTCTTTCCAGCAAGGTATATTATGTTGTAAGAACACTAAACTTTACCCGTATTGGAGGGTGATGATTCCAAAGAATCTTGAGTTACCAATCATAGAATATGTACACCAGTCTTTGGGACACCAAGGCGTGGATAAGTGTTTTGATCAAATCGCTTTTGTGTTTTTCATTAAGAACTTAGGAAGAAAATTAAGGAAGTACATTGCTGGTTGTGACATTTGCCAGAGGACTAAACATCCTAATAGAGCCATAAACACCGAGCAACTAGCTCATTTACCTAGGGAACCAGGTGAATTAGTAGCTATAGATTTGTTTGGACCATTACCAACAGGTCGAGGGGGTGTGAAGTACTTGCTGGTGTGTTTGGAAGTTTTTACTAAACACGTGTCGTTGTACCCCTTGAAGGCGGCTACAACAAAAAGCTGTCTTAGGAAGATTACTACTTGTTATATAGAACAGGTTATTAAGCCTCGAGCTATTTTATCTGACCATGGATCTCAGTTTACCAGTCCGTTATGGCGTAAGACCTTACAGGAATTGGGAATTATGGTTAAATATTCTCCCATAAGGCACCCTCAAAGCAACCCTGCTGAACGAGTCATGAAAGAACTAGGTAAATATTTTAGGATTTATTGCAGCAAGACCCATAAGCAGTGGCCTGAGCTAGTACCCTATATTCAGACCTGGTTAAATGAGTCCATTAGTCAAGCTACCGGGTACTCACCTGTTGAACTTTTAGGGGGTGTGGTTCGGAGAGAACTTTTTGAACAAATTATTCAAAAGCTACCAGATAGATCGAGGAAAGAAGATTTGCCCAATAAGATTTTGAAAGCTTACGCTAGAATGAAAAAAAGGGCGGAAAAACGGAGAAGTCGAAAAAGATTGCTGAAAAATAAATGGGAGCCTCAAATTGGTGACCCAGTGTTAGTAAAGGGGCAACCAGTGTCGAGTGCAGACCAAGGTATAACAGGAAAGTTCCAGAGGCCATATGAAGGTCCTTATTACATTAAGAAACTTGTCAATCCATATATGTATGAATTACAAAACGAAGTTGGAAAACTCAAAGGATTGTACCATTTGAGTCATTTAAAACCTTATATATTGAAATGTCAAGAGTTCTAAAGGACTAATCTTTTGTTTGATTAATTGAAGTTAAAGCCACATTAATCAGAATTTGTATAATCAGTTAGTATATGTTGTTTTAAGTGGATTGCGGAACTTGCAATCTTTACGCTGAATGAGTAGTGTGAGAGGTTTTGTAACTGAGATGGCAGATAAGTAGCGCAGCGGCGTGTTGGTTGCGCTAGTAGAGAGAGACCGTGTTCTAGGAACCAGAGGGCTCTTGGAGATAAGATAGTGTCATGCCACGACTTTTCTCCTAGTGTTATTGTACAGGATGTGTTCAGCAGGTTGTAGTTAACTAATTTGTAATTTGTATTAATTGAGAAGATGAAAGTGAAGGAGGAGAGAAACTTTTAGTTGAATTTAAGAAACATTGTAGTTATTATGAAAGCTATTAGTGCGAGGCGACCAAATGAGTTTTTCCTTACATATATGGGTACATATATTAAGTAAAAGCTCAGTTGGGAGTTTGTGGCCGTTTTATGTACTGAATTTAAAGCATTCGTTATAATGGAATTGTGAGACGTAGTATACAGGTCGGAGCTGCATCTGGGAGGCTGCCTTTACCGGTTTGGTTTGTGATGTTTGCTAATTTCGAGGTAGAGAGAGATAAACGATTTCTTGGTACCGCGAGTATATTGATAGGCTTAGCCAATGGTAGCGTCTATGTATGTTTTTGTTCAAAGAGGGGCCTCCCTCGGGTGCGACTGCCAGACCAGTGCGCGACGTCATACGGGCCGCAAGTAATCACTTCTCCGTGTTAAAATAAGGCAACCTAATTAGTCAATTGCCGCAAAAACAAGTAAAACTATGAAGCTACGTACATACTTACCTACTTTAAAGTGTCAAACAGTGTAAAGTAACAATTGCAATAATAAATGAATTCTTTATAAGCCGAGTGCTCCAGTTAAAATTTAAAGTGTTCCTGTCCAAGCGAGGCCCGTCAAGACCCTGAGACGGTTTCTCATGCTAAATAAACTTAAGGTGAGTTCTCATACTTCGCGCGCCCAATAATAACGGAAGAGAGAACGACTGCAGCGTGACGTCCAACTAAGTAGTTACAGACGTGAACAACGGAGAGAAAGAACGGCTGCAACGGACCCCATGGAAATCACCATCTTCTTTTGTTAAGGATGTATGTTTACAGATTCGTTGCCTGGCTATATACGTCCTCTTGTTCCGTGCGTTTGCTTGGCGCGGATTACATGGAAAACACAATTTACCCTATATTGTTTACCGGCCTTCGCATAGCAACGAGAGTTCTACTAATGTTGCCTCTATTCGTTACCGTGAGAATGTTTATGGATATTCCTCTATTGTTGCATAACCTATCAACAGACTCTTTACCAAGAATCTGTCTTCGAGGGAACTTATTTACCAACCCGTTGCCCAGCAATGGTTTTATATACAACAGTATGTTCCTCAGAACACCCAAAAAGGTCACTTAAGGTACGTATTGACTTTACACTGGAACGGACAAATAGTTAATAAAATGTGAGGATGTTATCAAGCTTCAGCTATCACAGTCTTACATTTCAAGAAGTTACTTAGTTGTAGGTGAGTAATTAGTTAAATATTATACACCTAATATTATTATTACTGTATCACAAAAGGCTCCTATGGCTAAACATTTAAAAACGTTTACTTCTTTCACATATGCCATATCGTTTTACCCTAAAAAATAACATTACATTATCAAGTTCACATGCCTTCTAAAGCAATATTATGAGACACTAACGATGTCTCATCTCAGGAATTGGCACAGCAGCAAAGCTGATATTACTAATGGTGGTGTAATGAATTACACTGTCACGTGTTGGGGTGACTTATATACGGGGTATTGGATTGGATGATTGGATTTATTGCACTTTTTAAATTCACACATTTCGGGATTACAGGAAGTACAGCGCTACCGCTATTCTGCACACTTTCCAGTTCACCGTTCCATACACACTAGGATTTTCAGTCATCACTAGCCGTATCCTGGCAACGGGTTAATAACCGTCTCCCTGTAACTTCAAATCACACATGAAATCTTCTTATCGTAATCTAGTTCCTTTCTTGCCATTTCTTCTCAGTCACTTTCGACTGCCATCTCCGGAAGTCGTCCCGATTCTGCTCCGACTATAATATTCTGTAGCACTAATTCTCTCTCTCTCTCTCCCTCTCTCCTACTCTTAGCCTGCCCAACACTGCTTATAACCACTTCGTACGGACCCCACAGAAATCACCGTCTTCTATTGTCAAGAATGCGTGTTTACTGGTCCGTTACCAAGCAACTGATTTCCTATTATTGCGTGCGCGTGTTGCGGGAATGTGTTTAATGACCCGTTGCCTAGCGATGAATATAACCGTCACAATACTAATATGGAGTATCCCCTAGTTATGTCACAGTCATATCAACATTTATGTAAATCTACCAGTTTTCCGATTTTATTAGGAGAGACAGACTCACGGATATACACAGGGGCACAAGTTCATGATTAGGTCAGAATATCTTTATATAAATAAGGAAAGTGCGTTGAAACACATATGTAACGAAGCTAATTCATTTCACAGAACACGATGCCATGAGAACGCACATCGAGTAGCCATAAAATTCCCATCCCCACAAATAGTGACAAAAAGGGACACCAAAATGTTCTGGTCCCACGAGTTGGAAAATAACAATAAGCTCTACATTTTGTTTCTGATGCTGTTAAAAGATGCGGCAGCCAATATGCGGTGAATTTTCTTATTGGAAAACAAACTGAACGTCGACAGCAAGCTGCACTTCATGAGAGAAGCATGTAGTACAAGAGACGTGAAAATGCATAGGCCTGTGTTAGTAGAATGGATGCAGGGAAATGGCCAAGTACAGCATGAAATTACATACCTTAAGGGCGACGAGGAAGAAAGGGACTTACAAATATCTAATCAGTAGAGATAATACATGTATAAACATTGCTAGGCAACGGGTCGGTAAACATATTCCCGCAACACCCGGACATGCAACAATAGAAGAACATCCATTACTAGGTAACGCAGCTATAAACATATCTCCTTAATAGCAGAAGACGGTATTTTCCGTGGTATCCGTGGTGCTCCTAGGACAGCATCGCCAGGCGCCTGTAGTAATGACAGTGGAGAGTGCAAAGAATCTTACAACATTCGATCCACATTAGCAGGTCAGCGACCCAACTCCCAAACAGTTGACTGTGCAAACCCCCCTACCAATTCCAGAGCAGTGGACTACTGCAATAGACCCCTGCCTCAGGGACACAGAAGGTCGCTTTAGAGAGTACAGAACAGTAGACGTGAAGAAAACTAGTCTAGAAGAAATAGAATTGTGTCGAGTTCTGGAGTTGATTGAGAAGAAGTGGCAAGAAATGAATTATGCACTGCTAAGAAGACTTCATACGTGAGTTCAAGTGAGAGGGAGACGGATAAATCCGTTGCCAGGATACGGCTTGTGAAAAACCGGAATCCTAATGCGTGTGCAACGGTGAATTGAAAAGTGTGTAGAATAGCAATAGCGCTGTAATTGTCTGTAGTCCCGAGTTCTGTGATTCTATAAGGTGTAATAAATCAAACCATCTAATCCAAAACCCGTCTTAAATGTCACCCCCATGCATGAAAATATAAGGAATAAATAGGGCCTATGCTATGGCCACGGAAAACTAGTATTTTAGAGCACTGTAAATACGTATATGTGCATATATATATATATATATGTGTGTGTGTGTGTGTGTGTGTCTATGTGTGCGCGCGTGTGTGGATTTCTGATAGCGGTACACATTCTGTATAACAAATTTCATTGCGTCACATCCCAGAAAATCGTAAACTTGAGTTCTTTCCTACCAATTTTCCCTCCGTTCTATCCTCCAGCCATGCCTTTCGTGACAAACTGTTTTATCGTGCGCTTGTTCTCCCTCTGATATCCACCTACAGGTATAAAACCTATTATAAAATACAAAACAGAGCAAACGAAGTGGCTTTTCACGTCCGTATCAGATTACTGTGCGGTTGGCGCACACTTTCCGTAAAAGCACTTCACGACGCTGAACCACTGACTGAGTGTGTCAGATCTTTTTTACACAAGTGACAAATACAGTGCAAGACGAAATAAATTTTGATTTCATTAGGATATCTAGAACCTGAATTAAAGTTTAATATAATTCACATTTTGTATAGGGACATATAACAAAACCACACACGACCATGTGTCACACACAGACTCCTATGGGAATATAGAATTATAAGTTAGGAGATAAGATGAATAAACAGAAACACAAATGCAATAAACTTTTGCGCATTATTTAACTATGCTTCCAGTAACCAGGCTACATTTTGAAATGGGAGAGAGGAATAGAGATGAATAATGAACTGGGAAGAAATTAGTTGTAATGAAATCTAGCTCGCACTCCGGTCTTGTCCTGTAAAGACTTGGGAGAAAAGCGGAAAAAGTAAACCTTCTCCTGTGTCTAATTCATTAAGCACGAAGCCGCGAAAACCTATGGGAAATGGAGGTACATGTCCACCATCTTGACATCGGCACAAGATGGAAGTGAGTGGTAAGCTTCACGCCCTGTCATTTTATCCCTGTGGATACAGCTCCCGTACTCATTGGATAGGAGACTGGGTGGGTCTCAGAGCCGGTCTGAACGTTGTAGAATAGAGAAAAATCTCATAACCCTACCGGGAATCGAATTCATACCGTCCAGTCCAGAGCCATCGCTATACTGAGTGAGCTATCCCGGCTCTGCGAGACTGGGGAAACACTAAAACCTTCAGTCAGGAAAGCCGGCATCCAGGTCGAGTCTTCGAAACGAGCACCCACCGAATACAAGCCTAGAGCCTTGTCTCTAGACCAATCTATTCAGTGTCGTTAGAGTAAGTGAAAATAAGGCACAAGAACAATAAACCTGGACTGATGTACAGATCAAGAAAGAAGAACGAAATGCCGTCTGCAGGAAACACAAGGAATCAGCTCATATAATTCTGATAGATTATCCGATCTGTCAGCCCAGCTAGGACATCTCTCCCATCTGGATTCCTATTATCGCAGCAGAAGTCAGACAACTACAATTCCGTTTGGGTCTAGATTGAGTGGGAAATTCGTGTTCTTATATTGGTACCGTACAGAGAATTTGTGTCTTTAGTGATGACTTCTATTCTGATAGTACTCGAATTTCAACAACAATAGCCGTGAGAAAGTGCATCGACATCGGTGCTAGGCATCGTGTGTGTGTGTGTGTGTGTGTGTGTGTGTGTGGAGTTTTCTAATTCTTTAATTACTGTCTTAACTCTTGTAGATGTTTTTTTCTGTGCTTGGTGTATACATCTTATACTTTGTCGGGAGATAGGGACTAGCTCTATCGATTGAACCCAATTGAGTAGGTTCCACATGCAGGCGTTACCAGAACCCAGTCACCGAAACGTTGTGTGGTTTCAATAAAAACATGATGCTGGATAATGTCCAGAAACAATTTTAAGAAACACTCTCTTAGGCAGTTAAAATTTGCTCAGTTGTTGGAGACCGTCTGTTCCGCTCAAACACAAAGATCATCAGAGAATGTCAGAACAGCCACCTGCTCACGCTGGTTCTTTGCTCGAGGATTTTTCTACCCTGAAGTTGGAGGCGATGGCATACTCCGAAACGTCGGTTTACACTAGATCTACACGTCGCCACATCCCAGAAGACGGCATTCTGACATATAATATGCCGTCCTACATTTCGCACTCTGTTGCTCTTAGATCCATTGCAATAATATCATCCTTCTACGGCAGGGGTCTCCAAACTTTTCGAACCGCGGGCCACATTAGGTAATTCAGCACTTTCAACGGGCCGGATAAAATGAGAAAATAATAACTCTAGTTATATGAGTTTTATTGAAAGCACAGAATTTCATTAACTAAATACAAATTACGTGAGAATAATTTATCGTATATTAATGACAACAGACAGTAGCAGCAAATGCTCATATTTTCATCACAAATTATAACAAAACAATTAATGTGAATGATGGAACTCTTTTTGCATTCTTAAAATCTGATTAAATTGAGGTTCAAATTTTGAAACGCTAAACACAAGTAGCGACTTTAAATGTTCATCGAATAAATTTGCCCTCTATTTCGACTTGATGTACTTCATCTGGGATAAGGTTTGTTCACACAGATATGTCGTCCCAAAAATGGAGATAAATTTACAAGCAAATTTCTTTAAATTTGGAAATTGCTCAGAGTTCAGAAATTTATAAAATTCGATCAAATTTCCTTCCATGTATTTGTCTTTAATATGATAATTTTCCTGAAGTTCAATAATTTCCACGAAATTGTTCTTTCAAACGTGAAATGACTAAATTTGCAAACGAGGAAGGAAATTCTGCTTCATCCTTTTTATGCAACTCTGCACAATGTAGCATATGAACAAAGTTAAAATTTTTCACTTGGCTTTCCAGAAGTATCAACTTTGCTCTGAAGGCCTTGATAAGTGCAAATAAATCACAGACTAAGTTATTTTCACCCTGCAACTTTAAATTCAAATGGTTCATATGTTTCACCAGATCAGCAAAAAATGATAATTTCCAAAGCCACTCGTTATCTGATAAAAGTGGTTCGTGATGGGTTTTCTCGGTAAGAAATATATCAATTTCATTCCTGAGCTGAAAGAAGCGCGAAAGAACCTTTCCACAGCTAAGCCATCGAACTGCAGTATAATATGACAGGTCAATAAGCTCGGAATCACATTTACCAGTACTCACTGGAAAATTAGTTCAATTGGCGCATTTCTGCACAATTCTTTCGCGGGCCGGATGTGGCCCGCGGGCCGTAGTTTGGAGACCGTTGCTCTACGGAAAGGTCTCTCTATAGCCCTCTCAGTCCAAAGCTCTTCGATCTCTTCCTTAAACCATGCGGGATGGTTGAAGGACCTAGCTGATTTTTTTGTAATATTTGTGAGAATTATTGCTACTTTGTAAGGGTTAATCTTTAATGAACATAAATCAGAGCAAACAGGATAATCAAGAGAATCTAGTAAAGGTTTTGTGATAAAACAGTTCCAAGTTCAATGTACACATTCTCTAATAACATGAAAAGTAATCACAACTCTGACAAATCCATTTCTGCTAAATACTGCACTGCCGTTTGCCTGTCCATACTGTCACTGCATTACCTGTACGTCTGTGGAGATTATTACCTGGCTCCTCGAGTATTAAGTACTGAAACGGGCACGAATCTCTGGTCGCCCGAAACACTCAGACCACTGCTGGGTCTATTGCGAGCCCTTGTTTTCACTAGGGTCCTTCAGGCAGCCCTGTCCTTTTTTACTAGAGGCAGAATCTCTTTGGTAAGAGAGGCTTGCACAACGTGTAGTAGTATTTACTTTTTCTGTTTTAATTTGTCTTGCGTGTTTAATGAAGTCGGTGTGTAGGGCGCTTGAAAGATATGCAGGTTGGTCTCTGTTTCAATGCCACATAATCTGAGAGCTTCAACTGTGCCTCTCTGAATGTTATTTGGATTTCTTGCTGCTTCCTTCATACCGTCCGCGCGTAATCAATATGCAAGCTCAGAGGACAATTTCTGTCGACTATACACGTAGTTGCTTTTCCGCCAATCACGAATTGTTCCTATATAAAATCTAGAGATATTTAGGGATCTCGTGTAAAATCATTTCCATGTAAATCCGCAGTGCCGTCATTCATATTCTCCTACAAAAGAATGTTCTCATCTGGAGTTCTTTCTGTCTTGTTGAAATAGAAAATTATTCCAGAATTAAAATCAGCGACATTATCACACCCTTTTTTATTCCTCGGTACGTATGATACCGGTCATATTATCTGTAAAATCAATCGCTGAAGAAGTTACCTCTTTTATTTTTATTTGGAAAGGAATTTCCGTTTTATCTGACCTTAGTGCTTCCACAGTTGCATTCTGTTTCAGTATTTATTGAGTAAGAAACAAAATGTGAACAGAAACTATCAGTTGGCATCACACCTTGCTCTTGTCAGCACAAGACTTCGTCAAATATAATACTCTTTGGCCTTAGTTTTATTCACCGACGATGTCTAAATATTATTTCCTCCTAAATAAGAAGTTCTAATGTATACGATGTTTACACGCCCGAAGAACCACGGATTATTGTGCCATACCTACCAGATTTCGTTTATATATAGCTTCCGAAATGGCAACTGCCATGCAATGCAGCTAAACCCTTATTCGCAAGGATAAAAGATGTCTTGTAAAGAAGACGCAAATATGTTGAAACTTTTCTCATTGCTTGCAGTTCATCTTTTGTTGTTCCTGATAGTTATTATTCTCCACACGCAGAACACACTGAAATCTGAAGAATACTATATTCTAGGTTAGGTTGTGTAGTCTGGTATTGTGCATCGACGTTTCTGAGGACGGCAATGCCTCGTTCTTCAGGGTCGAAGCGTAAGCCAATAGGAAAGAAGAAAAAGTAAGCAGGTGGCAAGCACTGAGAGAATCTAAAATCCAACAGCCTGCAATCCATTTCTTGGCACAACAACGAAAAGGGGACGGCGGAAGACTGCTAGTCGATCCCAGAACACACTCATGCTCGGTTTCCGCCATTTACTTTACCAGATGCTACAAGAATACCAACAGCATCACAGAGTTCATTTTCTGTCATATTCCTCCAAATTTTTTCTGTGGATGGATTGTCTCTCTCGGTTCCACAAAGAAATAACTGTGCGAGGTTCTTTTGTTTATTTCTTGACATAATATTCAGTATTTTTAGAGACATAAACAAGATAAATGTTTCGAATATTTCGAGGAAACTTCTGCTGCTTTTTTTGTATTGTGCAAATGGTGTCTGCCTTGTGTGGCAAGTTCAGAAGAAATATCAACCCAGATTTACAACCTTACAAATACCTGCTGCTTGATCTGCACTGTTGCTGTCTGAATCCTCATTGCCACTTGCTCAGATCTCAAATACTAGCATAAAGATCCAGGTATGAATTCTGCACCCTGCTTCTCTATTGGAAACCTATCTTCTTGTAATCGAGGTATTATCCTGGTATTTCCATAAAAGAACTAAGGGAAAACATTAAAATCTTAATCACCATAATCAGCGTCCTGCCGACAACCGGAACGAGACCCTCAAGTGTTTATGCTTCGCTAGTCTGCTCGGTATATAAGAAATATTACATAATTAAAAAGCAAACAGTGTTTAGGAAAAAAAAAGCTAAAGAACTTGGTATAGCGAATGTGGTATTTTATTTTTCCAACTCACAATTATGTTTTTATTCTACAACGTGTGAATAAAAACCTGAAACCAGATTAGAAATGGATTCAGTTATATTTCTGAGAAATGCATAAGGCCTGAGTGCATATGAAGGACTTTACAGAACTTCGTAGAATGGTGACACCCCTCCGACTGTGAAACGTCGCCTTGGGAAAGAAAATATTTCATGCAATCACGGACTTAATTAGGCAACTGTCATAAAAGTGGTTACAGCTTTTTTTTAAAATGAAAAAAAAAATCTTGCCTTACGTAAGAGATTTTATATTAAGACTTATAAGAGAGCTAATTGCCTGACAAATGAGACCTTCCAATATTAATTACAACTCTGAGAATACCATATTTCAAAAGCTTCAGTGATTATGGCGAGGGTAGCTTGTAAGCTAACAGGTGAGATGTAATGTTGTCCCTGTGCCTAATTACGCACCATGCCATAAAAAGGGACAGGTAAGTCGAGCTAAACTTCTTCATCTCTGCCCTAGACAAATGCGCTTGTTCAGCTTCATGCTTCGGCACATTAACCGAGGGAAAAAAATTCCCGGTACCCACTGGATAGGAGGGTGGGCGGAAACCAGAGCAGGTCTGGAAACTGTGGATAAAAGAAAAATCTCTTTCTTCAGCCGGGAATCGAAACAACATTCCTCTATCGGTCAGTCTGTACCCTAGTCGATACGACGGAGGCGCTATCCCGTCTCTTATGTGCTGATCCGCTCTGGGATAAATATAAAATCGAGTCTGTATGTACGTGTTTGTTTGTTTGCGCTTGTAGAGAATGCAAACTAAAGGCAAAACTTCAAAACAACATAACAAGAAGCAGGCTTGACACTTTTCTTGTTGTTCTCCTGTATTATCAAGTTTTCAATACGCCATTTTCCCTAACTGTTTTAACTTAAATTATTTATCAATGAAGACGAGATGGAACGGCGATACGACAGACAAATGAAAGACGTGGAAAAGCGATGTGAGAAAATTGAGAGAAAGAGATAACGGTAAAAAAAGGAATAAAGAAACCGGAAGATACGTGGTGAGGGTTGAAGATATGAGAGAAATATTTTTCCTTTAAAGATAAATTTGCGCATGCGCTAAAAACCTACAACCATGTAATGGGATTTCTTCAGATTTCTTTTTGGTTTATACCAGTCCATCTGAGAATATACTGAGATAAGAACATGAAAAATGTCGCTGTTTATTCCGTATAGCACCCATATCTACATAACATTATCACATTCTATAGTCCGACACTAAACTACATCTCCATTTGATACAGTGCAGATAAGACTTCCACAGTCATAAACGCCACAGTACATATGATT
The DNA here is from genome assembly GCF_002891405.2 of Cryptotermes secundus. NCBI lineage: Eukaryota > Metazoa > Arthropoda > Insecta > Blattodea > Kalotermitidae > Cryptotermes > Cryptotermes secundus. Next base: position 569,044 of record NW_019739220.1, on the reverse strand, counting down.
GCCTGTGGGGCCACCAGAAGATCACCATCACCCTGTATAAGAATGTATTACTGTAGCCGTTATATTGTGTTCAAAACTTGACATTTTAAATGCCCTGTATTTAATCTATAAACATAACAACAACAAATGAAGGTGTTTTTCACTGATTTTTCAGTTGACCATAACCTAAAAAATTAGAACTTCATACAGATTGAAGGTGATTATGAACATATCTGCACTGAAGGGAGAGCTAGTAATAAGAAGGCAGAACAACTTCAAATAAGGGGCTCGATTATTATTCTCTTCGCCATTGGAACCCTCAAAAAGGGAAATCAAATTAATACGATGCGATAGGAACGGGCGGAACGTAGAGCATGCAAGGAAGAGATGAAAATGTGTATTAATATTGTGGTGTATAGACCCGTTGCTAAAGCGACCGTTTCTGGGCAACGGCTCAGTAAACACGTTCCGCTGCAACGAATACGTTCGCAAAACTGTAGAGTGACTTTTGGAAACGAGGTGTTTCTGTGTGGTCTGTGCTGAGATGTTATAAGCAAAGGACAAAGTCAGTTGTGGGGCAGTTCTGTACAGGAGGCTGTGAAGAGAGCACCTGAGCGCGTGAAACTGAAGAATATGCACTGTTAGAAGCCGTCGCCAGGGAACGGCTGATGAATACACAGCAGACTAGAAAAAGGCTTAGAAAGTGCTGTGGTGAATTGTAAATTATGGAGATGATCGGTGTCGCTGCAATTACTTGTACTTACGAGTCGTGTGTACATATTGCATGGGTCTTGTTAGCGAATCACGTTGATTACTGTCGAAAGTCAATATTAGCTTCATATTGGGACAGTTACGACGGGGCCGTCAGCAAATTACAGTGCTCTGAAGAACAGATGTTAACTAATTCTCCTACGGCAGATACTTGAGATAGTTTACCTACTGACACTGCCTATCTTATCCGTATCAGCAGACACGTGTCCGTTACAGCAAATGCTATAAAATAATAACAAAATAGAAGTCATATCAGCGCCTTCATTACCTTGTTTATCACAAAACTTTATTGTAAGATTTGAGGCTTTCATGGCGGTGGCTATTAAGAATGCGTCTTCTGGGATGTGGCTCCGTGTAGAACTTGTGTGAACAGACGTTCCTCCGAAACGTCGGTTCACATAAGGTCTACATGGCGCCACATCCCAGAAGACGGCATTCTTCAAGAACTTTATTGCTTAAATATCTGTATTATTACGGTCACCAGAATCAACATCACAAACTCCGCCAGCCGTACCAACACCTCTATTTTTGCTTATTTTCATTATTTTGAAAAATAAAATAAATCTGGACTCATTATCTCACATTGTTGTCTGTGATTGCTGTGCGTTTGTATGTGTCCCCTCCACTAACAATTTCTAGCAACTGGACCTATCTTTACGAAACCTGGTACTTATATCAAGCCACCTGAGGCCGTCTCAGTGGCTTACTCCATAAATTTCAACGTCAGTAATACCAACACTGAAGCCCTTCAAATTGTTGGAACAAAAATATTATCTGAATGCTTAAACCGAGAGTCACAATACTTCGTGTGTGTATCATGCCCCCTAAGGTCATCTCAACAGTGCTTTTCATAATCTCTTCCTTCAGTAATACCAACACAGAAGCCTCTCAAGTTATACTGTTGTACTGACAACATTCCGCACACAAAGATTTTTCTGCTTGTGTGAAATAATTAAATCCTTGTGAAAGGAAAGTAGACGATTAGTTTTCAAAATTTCGTTTTACTACTACTACTACTACTACTACTACTACTACTACTACTACTANATGGCTTCACAGCCCTTTGTTGGGCCTTCGCCGCTTTTTCAGTTGTTGATTCTATATACAGTCGATAGGACTCCTTGGACGGGGGATCAGTACGTCACAAATACCTACACACAGAATTAAAGCACACACACACATCCATACCTTGAGTGGGATTCGAACGCAAGATCCCAGCGTCCAGACGACCGAAGACAGTTCATGCCTCAGATCGCGAGGCCACTGTGATCGGCCTATTATCATAATTACGCTTTCCATTTCAACTGTCAATTATGTTACCAGAATAGTTAAAAATAGTACCACAGTTATCGTCAACGCGTCTCTGTAACCAACACTATCACCATCATGAACAAAAGATGGGTTATTACCATAATTATAGCAGCAGTGCAAAGACTTCTACCAATAAGATCGCAGTCCTAAACATTAGTCGGTCCATTAATCTCAGTGCGGCAGGGCTTCAGAGAAATCACAGTTACCCAGTAACTACACAAGCAAAATTAGTGTTCCGCGCCCTAATGACCGGGACGGGGAGTGAAAGGGCTGACTAAATGTCAGGAGGAAGTAGTAACAGCGGGGGTCCATGCAGACACCCACACCAAGGGCCCAAAAACCTACACGCAATTTAACATAGGTTTTTGCGGACACAGTCATGAAGTTGAACCAAAATATAATATACAGTGTGTAGTGCGACATGTACTCAAAAAATGGTGCTAGCCACATGAATGCCAAAGCCACTTTATCGAATGGTGGGATGGTCAAAGTAAATGGGGACGGAACAATGTGTGTACAGTTTTTTGGTCCCTCGTATTTTAGGCTCCTCTGTATGTAAAAACAAATACGCATATATAGGCCTACATAAATATACACTCATACGTGCATAAAATAATAAATAAATAAATACGTGCATACATATATTACTGTTTCGTATAGACCCAGTGCTGGGACATCGAGTACAGCCATTGCTATGCAATAGGCGGATAAAATCATAAGTTTCTAAGCAACTGTCTGTAGACATGTCACCACGGAAAGCGTATCCAGCTTATCACTAGGCAACCGCCATGAAAACAATTGAAGGATTGAAGAAAGTCGTCTTCTGGGATCTGGCGCCGTGTATTCTTTGTTTCAACCGACGTTTCGGAGGAACGTGTCGCCTCCATCTTCAGGGCAGGCTGCGACAAAGAATACATGGCGCCAGATTCCAGAAGACGACATTCTTCATAGTCATCGCCGTGAAAACCTCAAAACTTAAATAGAAGGATTGTTTGAGGCGGTTTTCTGTTGAGTCCGTCCAGAGTTTATACAATGAGGACACCAGCCGAGCTGCAGTCACCTGTTAGCGGTTCCGTTGTTTGAAGATACATGAAGTAGCTGGTTGGTGAGTGAGAGAGCTCAGTTGAGGGATATTCGCCGGATAGTATCGATGTGAACGCCGGAAGCTGAAGAATCTCCACTGTTATAAGTCGTTGTTAGGGAACGGCTATTGGGGACACAGCAGGCTGGGAAAAGACTTAGCGTGTAATGATGTGTAAAATATGGAGTTCAGTGATAACACTGTAATTACTTGTAGCTCTGAGTGGTGTTTAAAAGTGATCAATAAATCCAATTCATGAATCCAAACCCCGTCCATAGTCACACACATACACGTGACAATACGTACATTCATGCACACATACATACATACACACATACATACATACACACATACATATATACGTACACACATGCATACATACGTACACACATACATACATACGTACACACATACAACATACATACACACATGCATACATACGTACACACATGCATACATACGTATACACATGCATACATACGTACATACATACATACGTACACACATACAACATACGTACACACATACAACATACGTACACACATGCATACATATGTACACACATGCATACATACGTATACACATACATACATACGTACACACATACATACATACGTACACACATGCATACATATGTACACACATGCATACATACGTACACACATGCATACATACGTATACACATACATACGTACGTACACACATACATACATACGTACACACATGCATACATACGTATACACATACATACATACATACATACACACATACATACATACGTACACACATACAAACGTACACACATACATATATACGTACACACATACATACATACGTACACACACACATACATACGTACACACATGCATACATACGTACACACACACATACATACGTACACACATATAATTGCGCCGACTTCGAACAGAAAAATTTCGCTGAACGCTTGCTGCCATTCTCTTCGTGATCATTTTGCCTTCCTCCTGTCTGTCTAAAATTAAAATCCTGAACATTCATATATAAACTGTGGCAAAACCTCTTCATGGCTGCTCTTCAACGATTAGTGGAGCGTTGTTGACGTGAAAATATAATGTGTATAGCGCCTTTTTTTTTTCTTTCGATGCTGTTACGGGTCCGAAACTGTATGATCTGAGTGGACGCGAGGAACGCGTATCTGTGCCGCCCGAGAGGCCGAAGAACTTCCGGCCAGCTGGCAGTCTCACTGTAGGTTGGGGAATAAACACAATGGATCATCAGGAAGTAATCTGTGGGGATGTGTGCTGGATTCTGATTGTTGAGGATACAATACAATTACAGGCTTTTGTAGGCGTGACAATCTTTCGGATCCAACAGAAGCAGAGAACTGATCCAGTCGTGCTTCACACACACGGGGTACATTTCAGTGACTTGTTCTTGCCAGTTTAACCAATTCTGCCTCACAAACTCTCCAAGTTTTATTATCGCCTACAAAGTTTTCAGTTCGCACATTGTGAACTCGCCATAAGAATATATTTTCTACAAATAGGGGGTACGATTATCAAATTATTTTATAAAACCAGGAGATGCACTACCATTGCGCACAATTAGAAACAAACGATGCGTCTTGGAGACATTTTCGGAATTTTTGAAAATGAAAAAATGTTGAGCTATTCAATAGAAATATTTTATCTCCAGATCTATAAGAATTTAATGAGATGTAAATATGGTAGTAATATATGAGTGGCTAAATATATTGTCACTATTTAGCAGTGTGACTGTAGACGGGGTATGGACTCGACACTGGACTTATTGACCAAAAATAAAGTCGGATACCTTTCGGACAGCAGTGTATATACCAGTCGAACTACACTTTTACAGATCACTGATATACCCAGACTAGTGTCCTCGGTCTATAACAGTCTCCACTAGCCGTTTCCTGGCAAAGAATTTAACATAGGAAATATAATAAAGAATTTAACATAGGAAATATAATAGTCTAACTGAATTACACAATCCAAATATCTCACATAGAGTTTTCTTTTCACTCAGCACTCTTGCAAATAACTCTTTTCTTCACAGCCTCACGTACAGAGCTCTTCTCAACAGAAAACCCTCAGCTGACTGGATTCTAGGCTGGCGGCCATTTCACACCAACCTACTAGTCTTCTCTTTACAGGCTGACTTCCAACTGACAACTGACAACTCTCTCAGTCACGTATTTCACGTCAATTCACTGAACTGAACTCCTCCACTGAACTGCCTCAACTGAACTATGTTCTCATCTGCCCTTGCAGAGACCAACGCTTGACCAAATGCTCACTTGGGACTCCGGGAATCGACAGCCAATTCTCAACTAAACTCTTCTTTCACGGACGGAATATAAAATACCGTTTCCAAAAATACCCATAATGTTGCGCGTGTACTTATCCTTTGCTTAGAAACTGGTTGCATAACCCCCTTGTTCTGTTGTTGTGTGCGTGTATCTTGCGGGATTTACACAGCAATGTTCACTGTTTACAAAGTCACAGTTTAGCAACGGGGTCTATTGGCCACATTACCCCTTCCTTAAGGCTATTCGTCTCGAAGAGCCTACAGGAGTGCGGCCATTTCTTTTTTTCCAGACGACTGTGCTTTCGACGTCCGTGCTTGATTTCACCTTCCTCCCCGTGGCTCGGTTTTTCGCGGTGTTTACTCTCCAACCGCTCCCACTGCTCCTTCCTTAAGTCCGCTTATCCTTAACGACTCCCTGATAAGGGGTCAGTCCGTTCAAGTATCTCACCAACATCTTCTTTGCTTGCTGCGTTCAAAGGTTCCGAGAGTGGTCAGTGTTCTATGGCTGCTACTCTAAAGTTGCTAGTAGGCTCTTCTTTCGTTTCTGAGAAGGCCGATACCTCCACAGTGTCCTAACGCTCTTATTCCCGACTGCTCGCTTCACGACCTCTAAATCGAGAGTTTGTCCAAATATCTCATATAATATCTTCTGTCCTCCCAAACGTAGCTCCTGCCTCCTCTGATGCCGTTGCCGGTTGTCCTCTCCTTCCTCAGACATAGATGCTGTCTTGAGCCTCGGTTCCTTTTTCCAGTGTTGCTTTCCGGTTCCGCCCGAGTTCTCATCACTTCCCGAACGTCTGTCATGTCGAGGATCCTCTTGCAATATTTTCCTTGGTCCGATTTTACCGTTATTTCTCTTCAACCGTCCGTCCTGTATGAACGCGTCCCTAACGCTATGCCACCCCTGCGTACGGCGGCCATCTTCTTCGGGGACCCGCTATTGCTCTGCGCTCTAAGACTAGATTCCATCATGCCGCTTCTTCGGTTGGGTTTCACTGCGGCCTCTTCCTTATGGACTTCCTCATGAACCGCAACGGACTCTATCTCCCCTGAGGTTGGCTCCTTACTCTCTAGACAGGCGTCCATCGCTTCTTAGCAGTCAGTCGTCCTTTTTCGCAATGTCCTCATTTCTGCTATATCTAGGAATCCTTCTTATTTTGATGTCCATTCTTGCTTGGTTGGAGTTCACTTCATCTTGTACACACCACCCGGAACTACAACAACTAAAAGAATATTACTGCTGATTTCCACACTAAAAATAACTCCTCGCTTTTTCTCAGTCTGTTTTACTAGTCGTTTTTTGGTAACGGCTCTAAACAATTTCACTCCTCTGCAACGGTTTCACTAGACCTTCCCTGGTAACGAATCTTAACGACGAAGATTCTCCAGCTTTTGTGCCCAAGTTGCTACTCTCCGGCGAATATCCCGCAACTGCAACTGTAGTGCCATTTGCCTTCAAGATAACTCCTTGCCGAGGACCACATAGAAAACACATCCTCTCCGCTGTAGTAGAGGTGTGTTTACCGCGCCGTTGCATAGCAACTGTCACACTTTCTATTGACGCGTGCGTGTATGAGGTAAATGTTATCTAGCAAACAGCATCAGTTTACCGAGTCACTGCTGAGCAACGGGTCTATACTTCAAAATACATTGTGATAAATTTGTCAGATTTCTCGAAAACTGTCTGACGAGTGTTGAGTATATCACAATCTCTTTCACGCTTTTACTGCAGAATATTTTATTACTGCACCATGCTAATGCGGCAAAAGAATTACAGTATTTTGAGGAATTTTCTCCTTTAATAGTCCACTTTGAAGAAGAAGGTAACAATTTTTTACAGTGTCATTAATTGCTAGTAATTCAATATGGTTGCATGCCCACAAGATTCCACAATAGATAGGCACCGCCATTAAAAACATAATTTGGTTACGTTGGCCGATAACCAAATCGGGATTCGAATCAAATATTTCTTTACTATAAGCACAGCGTTATCACTAACTCAAGATGAACTAGAACATATACAGGAGGATTCACCCGTTATACTTGCATTCTTCAAGAGTTATCTGGATGGGATTAATAAAATCGTAAGTGAGAATCGTTAGCAATCAAGATGGCTGACCTTCTGATTGATGTTTGAACTCCTGGGCTTCTCAAATGTGAATCCGGAGTGATGACCGCTAGTACGTGATATCCGGAGCCTACAGCGAACACTCGTCACAGTTCTGAATCAGTCGCTGCTTATTCTTACCCGCTGACGCTCTCATCAGTGCAGATTTAGCTAAAAGCGGACATTACTCTTTTCAGATTCTGTGTTGAACGGCCGTCATTTCCGCAGAGACGCCGGATTTTTAAGGGCGTGTGACACGGAAGTTACAGTTTTCAGCGTGACAGTTGGTAGCGCCCTAGTGCTAATTACGAATCCTGTACAAACACGAATGGCAACAGGTTCATACTTCATCTTGAAATTCATTAATTGCCTCGGAGCGCTGGCTGACAATTTCGTAATCAATGCCACTACAAGAAGCGGGTTCCAAGATGAGGTCTATTCATCCGACTCCAGTGGGGTTTAGTCGAGCGCTGGAACTTAAAGGCGAACTGAAACTTGTTCCCTGACTCTGCCGATTGATGTGGTTCACGTATGAAACAAAATTTGCGTGTAACATGTACAGGTTTCGGAGGCTCCACAGCTCGGGTCTGTAAACTGGAAATGACAAGTGAAAGTTTGGATGTTGTAAAAGCATTTATTGTGCAACTTTATTGTCAATAAGGCACAATAAACCTTATGTATACAATAAGAACGACGTCGAATTTAACAAGAAGGTCTAGGAAGGATTATAACACCTTTCTTTACTTTAAACATAATTTTGTGTTGGGCGACATCGGTAAGAATTAAAGTGAATAATTATATAAATTAGTAATGGATCTATGTTTCTGCACAGATTTTCCTATAGCAAGGATACTGGTTATGTTAAATTTGTCAGGTGTAAAGCCTAAGTTTCAGACCGATGTTTTAATTGATTTTTGTACATATACATTTATTGCAGAGTCTGCAGATTACATATAATAAATGTGCGAAAAAAATATAATTAACTTACAAAATCTTTTTGTACAGGACTATAGCTGCTTACATTTATTTTCTATCTATCTGCCAAAAATCACTTACCTAGTTCCAATCATTCATTGGTTTTCATCGCCAAACAAAAATCAAATTTTGGTTTTTACGATAACGAATTTGGCGTTATACATTTCCTGAATTGCGTCTCGCTAATTCCGCTACTGCCGGTTACGGCAGCCGAGCGGTCTAAGGCATGCACTGTCTTCGCTCGCTCGGAAGCCGGGATCGTGGGTTCGAATCCCACTCAGGGCATGGATGTTTGTGTGGGTGTTTCTGTGTTTGTGTACAGGTAGAGGCCTTGCGACGAGCTGATCACCCGCCCAAGGAGTCCTACCGAATGTGTAAGATCTAGAAAAACCGAAGTGAATGGAGAAGTTCATGGAGGTAGGCCTAGGCCCACTGGGGCTGTAGTGCCAAGGGGGGAAAAATTCCGCTACTAGTAAAGAACTTCAGTTGTTTAAAATCCTGTCAAAATTTGCAAAAGGACGTTCAGGAGGACGGGCTGACGGCAGAACATGGCGATAAAAGAGACATATCTTTACTTAAAAATATGAAAATAAAGTAACAGAATTACTTTTCATATCCTTATGAAGAAACGCAGTGACTGGGCTCCTGTCTATCTCCCTGATGCTTTCTCTAGTATCATAAACAGGGTGGAGGCTAGCTAGAAGCAATAAAATAAGAATCATTGTGACTATCCCTATTTCCAAGAATCCAATCCGTCCGTCCGCCCATCCGTCCATCTATCTTTCTATCTATATACGTGTATACCTATCTATTTGTCTGTCTTTCTATCTGTCAGTCTATCTATCCATCTATTTGTCTATCTATCTATCTATCTGTCTACCTAACTACCTGAGACAAATTCCTGGCACTGTGTTACTGGATGCTTACAGTACTATCACAGTGTTCTCTTGTCCAAGTTTTGGTTCAGTAATAATTGTTTATCTTGAAATATTATCCACGACATTCTACTGAACGAATAAGTAGAAGATACGCTACAAAATTGGGTTTTCTAACCACATGTAACGGTATAGGACGATTGTCATCATCATTAGGGACTCTACATAAATGCGACTAATTGGGCACAAAAATACTCCAATATAATAAAAGCTGGGCCTCTCTCTACGAAACATTTGGACCCGATCTACAGTTCTTATAACACGAAGGTGGAAGGACATCCCATGCCTGAGGAGAGGTTTCGGCCCTTAGAATTTCTCTGTAATTTCTGACGAATTTTTAAGTACATAACAAGATGCGCTATATCTTTATAACTGAATTCGGTATTGACGTCCCTGTTTCCGTTTGTTGAATATGTTACATTTAACTGCCACATACAAGCCACACATCAGTGTTGTTGTTCACTTTCAATTATTTATTAATCACAAAGTCAGTCTCACCGTACACTGGACGTCAGATTAGTTAATGAAAGACAAGACCCGACTGTCATGTAATCATCTCCAGGTTACACGAGTTGTGTGTCTCATCGCAAAAGTTGACACACTGACATCTCCACTGTCAAATCTCTTTTCATTAGAAGAAACATTGGTTTGAAATTAAAATTAGAATTAAAGTAATAATTACAATTGATCCTTTTATGATGCCGATTCCACACGGCCAGTAGCAAGACCATAAATGCCAAACAGCTACAGGAAAAGTGAGCAGAACCTTCCAAATACAAGAACAAGCACCTACCAGCAAATAATGCAATATTAACGTGGCAAAGGTCAACAGCGCCGGTCACGGTAGCCGAGCGGTCTAAGGCATGTACTGTCTTCGCTCGATTGGAAACCAAGATCGTGGGTTCGAATCCCACTCAGGGCATGGATGTTTAGTTTGTGTGTGTGCGTTTTTCTATGTTTGTGTACAGGTAGAGGCCTTGCGACGAGTTGATCACCCGCCCAAAGAGTCCTACCGAATGTGTAAGATCAAGAAAATCCGAAGTGAACAGAGAAGTTCATGGAGGTAGGCCTAGGCCCACTGGGGCTGTAGTGCCAAGGGGGGGGGGGGGGTCAAATTTACTGCTCTGCTTCGAAGGTAGAGCAGTCGAGGGGGACACAGTATGGAGCCTTGTTATTATAGCCCGAAACCTAGTAATGGGTCTGTGAAGACAGAATCATTAAGGAACAAGCCAAGAGTGATATAACAATCTGCAAGCGATTATAAATAGTTGTTAACCGTATAATTATTTATAAATGAGTGTAATTAGTACACATAAATCAGTTATCAATGCCAACCCTGCGTCTAGTCACTGACGAGTGACAAAAATTTGATGGATCAGTTTAATAAAATAATTGTACATACTTACTTACTTACTTACTTACTTACTTACTTACTCATGGAGCTGAGCCCTTCTGGAGGAGCCACCAATTATGCAGCTACTCAAGAATTTCCCAGAATTTTATGGAACCCAAAAGTTCATTACCGTGTTCACAAGAGCCCTCCACTGGTCCCTATCCTGAGCCAGATCTATCCAATCCATACCATCCCATCCTATCTCTCTAAGATACATTATAATATTGTCTACCCACCTACGCCTTGGTCGTCCCTGTGGTCTCTTTCCTTCTGTCTTTCCCACCAATATCCTATACGCATTCCTCGTCTCCCCCATTTGTGCTACATGACCTGCCCACCTCATCCTCTTTGACTTGATCATTCTAATTATACTTGGAGAAGAGTACAAGTTATGAAGCTCCTCATTATTTATTATATTGTGACATGACGCCTGAAAGCTAGAACAGTCCTCATTAGACAACGCTTCGATAAGCACATATTTCTGCTGCAACGGAGAGCCTGATGACGGTCAAGGCGTTGTCACGGATTGACATTCTGTGGCAAAGAATATTATCAAAGACTCAGATTCTTATGGCAACGGATAACACAGAATAATAGAGGAACCGTTTGAGACGGTGGGCCTGTATTTGGGTCGCCTGGAAGTTATACAAAGAGTCTTAATTCACTCGTAGGAGGATTCGTCAGACAGACGTCATTCTTACGGGAGTTCAATGTGTGAGCAGTGATTCGTCGTTCGTCATTCGTCACAGCAAAAGAGAAGACGCTCGTGGTCCAGTAAGGAATGGAGCGGGTCGTAAGCAGTCATTGATTGTGAGATTTCGTAATTGGTTATAATTGTAAAGAAGTGGCAGTAAATCCAATCATCCAATCCAGAACCGTTATTATTCTTCGCGACAACCCGTCATACGTGGCAATATCATTTAGTTACACTGGAAACTTAATTTGTATACAATTGCCAATATCTCCTTCAGAGAATAATCGATAGTTCCTTTAACATACAAAAGTATATATATCATTAACGTGACCGTACTCAGTTCGTCTTGGCCAGCCAGTTCTGTCGCCTTTGGACGAATCACTTATTATATTACGCGAGAATATGGCCCTGAGGTACGGACATACGAATTTAATTACACGCGATGTTCTTTGCTGCCCGCCATTTTGACTTCAAGGTCTCAGCATTATTCTTGAGGCACAGATGTTTACAAATATCGTTGTACTGCACCACAGCTGTCACGTCCCTTTGTGTCTGAAGAGGAGCTGCAATAACACGGCCACATTCTGTGGCAGTCGCGTCCCTCAGTCCAGACATCCTAGCTCTGAAACAAGCTGTCTCGACACGTCAGTAGAGTTCACTGATGACGTTCTTTCACATGGTCACGCAAGAGTTTATTTCTATGGCTTATTTAGGGAGGCTGTCAGCAGCTCAGTCTACGTAAAACCGAAAGATACGCGGAATAACGAATGAACTGGAAAGGAAATTGTCGTGATCTAATTTCAGGCAATTCCCATGCATTTCCCTGGAGAGACATGGAAAGCCCCGAAAATATCAGTCAAGAGAACTGGTTACTGAGCCGAGGTTTCAACCCGGGACCCCCGAATGAAGACTGAAGAATGTGACCAGCTCAAAAGCGATTTTCCATTGAGATGCAGGGACAGCAAATTACAGCACAAATAACAGAGCAAAATATCAGTTACAAATAATGACGCGTCTTTGCAAATAACTGTAAAGAATTTAAGCGAAATGGAAATGGATAATGTTCCTGTTTAAGTTACCCCATTGTACAGATGGTATTTGGAAATAAGTTCATTGTCGTGTAGTTATCAGACCTTCTTCATGTTCGATGATTAGCATATTCCAACCTCGGCTACGGAATTTAATTATTCTTTAATCGTCCTGTCAATCGAAACTATAGACAGCGTAATCAAGTAAATTATAAATAAATAAATTCATGGTGCAAAGTCATTGTAATGCTGACAGTCTATTAGCTGGTGAACACATTTTCCGTATTTCAAGGAAACCGTATATTTAGTACCGTGTTGACAATAGTCCGCCACTAGACTTTATCCTGAGCCAGGTTAAGTCAGTCCGCCTCCTCAAATCATTCCTTTAAGGCCCATTATCCTCGAATAAACATGCTTAACTGTGTACGGCATAAAGTCCGTAGGAAGAAAAGAGGCCACTTGGATGACACAGGCGTAGATGGAAGATTAATACTAAAATATGTCTTAGAGAAATAGGTTGGGAGGGAATGAATTAGATTCATCTGGCTCAGGATAAGGACTAATACTAGGTTCCATAAAATGTTGGGTATTTCTTGCCCATCTGCGCACCAACTACGTTTTTAGGAAAAAATCTGCTCCATTTTGTGAAGATGATTTGTGTTTGCCTCTCTGTGTTGAGGGAATAAAATTGAACACGATGTGAACATCTGAAGTAATGTGCATTTTGAATTTGGTACTCCCATTAGCGACACTGCTGTGAAAATAAGCCTCACTGGCAAACATCCTCCGTGTGCGACATATCTTCTTGCATAATACCTCACTCTTGACATGCCTCACTGCTGAATATGCTTCACTGTGCAACACACCTCACTCCTGAACATGCATCACAGTGCAGTACACCTCATTGCTGAACACGGATCATCGTGCAACACACCTCATTGCTGAACATACATCACCGTGCAACACACTTCACTGCTGAACATGCATCACTGTGCAACACACCTCACTGTAGAATATGCATCACTGTGCTATGTGTCTCTCTGTTCAAAATGCTTCACTTTGCAACATGCGTTCCCTACATAATACCTCGCCTTACATACATGCCTCACTGTTCAATATATGTACATTATTCTAACACGTCTCACTGTTCAGCTGGCCGCACAGTCCTTTAGCTGTGACACCCTTATACAGTAAACCACCACTCCTGCTGAGATACGTACGCCCTACCATGATACCACTCAAAATAACGCTGATATATGAAGGGGTTTATGTGTTCCCAACATATTCAATAGAACAGCAGCTATATTACCAAAAAAAAAAATACTCTATAGTAAGATTTGGATCGGTGCCGCCAAAACCCCGCACTCCTAATTATAGCATTGTTCAGTTAACACCATGTAACAGAAACATTTATACGAAACTTACAGCAACTCAACTGGCCAAGAAATTTTCGCCTTTTGTGGAACTGTGTTCAGGAACCCTCGAAATATCCTTATTCCAAGCCAAATTATTCTACTTAACATTCAAGAACCACGTTAATGTTATCCCCCCATCTTCGCATAGGTTTCCCAACTTGTTCCTTCATGTTTTCTTGACTGAAATATTGAATGCATTCATATCGCCCCCACCCATGCTTTAGCTTTTTCCAATCTCTTCCTCCTTGATTTTATCACCTTTTTTTTTTAATGCTAGTGGGGTGGGACTAAGGCCCTTGTACTGCGGCCACTTCTGGCCTATTTCACCAGCCCCAGATGATAGGTGAGGGTGATTGTAGAGCAATTGGTGGAATGAAGATTGGCAGGGAAACCGAAGTACTCGGAGAAAACGTGCCCCAGCGCCACTTTGTCCAACACAAATCCCGCTTAACCAGACCCGGGATCGAACCCGGGTCGCCGCGGTGGGAAGCCAGCGACTAACCGGTTGAGCTATGGCCTGGCCCTTTTGATCACCTTAATATCATTTGGTGAAGCGTATAAACTAAGAAGTTCCACACTGTGTACGGTTTTCTGTCTTCTTGTCATGTCGTCTCTCTCTCTCTGTCACACACATCCGAATGCTACCCTCGTCACTGTTTTTCAAAACATCCTGAGCCATGCCCTTACTTCAGGGTGGAAGGCACACTCACGTGAAAGTATAAACACGGTTTTATGCATTTTAATCCTTAACTTCTGGAAGAAGAGATTGTAAGACAGAGATTGATATTCTGAATGTTAGCAAGCATTTCCAGAATTTAATACACTTTTAACTTACTTGTGAATGTAATTCTTATCCTAAAAGAGTCCATTAAAGTCGATTCTATTTTTAAAATTTTGAAGCATACTACTTCCACATGGTGATGGTCCATCGACCAAATCCAAAACTGGATGAACACTCCTTTTCGGCTGTCACCGATCTCTTATTCTATACCGTTCCCTACCTTCCATATTTTCTTTTTCGTCATTTATTTTGTAAATCTATCAGTATCTCGACTATTTATGTTCAATCGTGATATGAATGAGCACACTTAATTTTAAAGGGTTTGGAAGGAAGAGGTCATGGTCTAATCAAGCATCATCCAGGATTTTGCTTGGAGGGACTTGAGAAAACTACAATAAACCTCGGTCAGGATAGCCGATGATATAGTAGAAATATGAACCGAGCATCTCCCGAACACAACGCACACTCCATGTCTGAGAACGCGCCAGATTGAAGTCCCAAGGATCTATTGCTTCTATATCGTCCTCCCACGTACTCCTTCATCCACAATCAAGCACATTCTCGTTATCAGTTTATTTCCCTCGTTTGATACAAGCAAGGGAATCGAAATCTTCCTATATTTAACCACTCGAACAAAATGGTCAGGGAGTAAATTAGGCTACAGAGTTCCTGATATCTAATTTTCCCTATTTACGCATCTCATTTAGCTCTTTTAAGTCTCTTTACAATCCTAACTTGTTTCCTTCATTCTTCTTTCAGCCGAAGAAAAAAGATTAAATTTAAAACCGCAAAATTATGGATATTCGTTTCCTTACATAATAATATTCGTGCTTATTCGTCTCAAGTACACTTTGTGAATCACATCAGATTAAATGTTAACAATCCTTCCAGCCGCACTATGGCCCTGGAGTCGACTCAGCCTCTAATAGAAATGAGTACCAGGTACCTTCCTGTGGGGTAAAGGGCGGCTGGCGTGTAAAGCTGATAACCTCACCGCCTTCTGTGAGCCAATTGTCTAGAAAATATGGGAGCCTCTCACAAACCTATGGACCTCCATGGCCTGTTATAGGGATAGCTTTCCTTTTTACCTTTCAAAGACTGTGTATTTTTCGGTTAATCAACAGATTACGGTATTCGTTGCAGTAATCGGCCTATATCTTCAACCAAATACAGATAACTCCAATAATAACACATTTATGCCAGCACACTGGCAGTGCCCACGCTTGATAATCTTGGATATTTAAGATCTTTTCTTCTTAGCTTATTTAATGGCGCTTTCTGAAACGTACTTCAATAGATTAATTAACATCAAATAATGATGGTGAGTGACAGGTGGGAAGGATATGGAAGGAGGCGGTCGTACCTAATTTTGTTGTACGTACTTTCCCAACATTTTTCGGAGACACGGAGAGAGAATATGAAAACCTTATCAGTTTAGGCGGATTCTTGACGAATATCAGAATCTGGAAATGTTCATATTAAGAAATTGTAGGGTAACAACTCAACTGCTCTGTCTCGTAATTTGTCACTGTAATCATTCCAAATAAAAAGCAAAGTTGTCCCTGTGATTAACTAATTAAGCACTAAGCCGTGAAATCATTGCAAATAAGCATGCTAATACTGGTTCAGTCCAACAGGCCGAACAAATGAGAGAATATTCAGTACTTGACGAAAATAGCCTGCTACTGTCTGCACGTCCAGGGACCACATTCCAAAGAATGTAATATCGACCAAGCAGATTAAAGACAATTTCACTTTAACCCCGAATATTTCTGAGCACTTTGTCCAGTGTGGTTTATTTATTTAAAATACCGCAGAAAAATGGAATAAAAGTGAATTGGATGTGGAATATAATGTTTTTGCTTTTCTTCGTAACCTTTGTTACAATTTTTTTCGCCCTGATAAATATTCGATAAGTTACGATAGAGGTATGAGCAGAAAAACGAACATGTCATTATGTAACGTATTGTTAGAGATGAAGGGAGAAGCATGATCGTGTCATAGGTACCTCCATTTTGCTGGCGCGGCTTTTGTACCAAGCAAGGAACAAACGTTCCAAGTGGAACGCACTTTAGAACTGAATGAAACTGTGACACTCCCTTGTTCTGCTGGAGACGGTTTGTCCCGCTCTCTGACAAGAAATATGTATGTAAACATTATTTTTCAATGGCTCTTCCATCCCATTCAGGGCCCGGCCTCTTATTCAGTTCCGTAATCGTTTTTCACAGACAGCAGGACAGTCTGGATGACCGATCAGCCCGTCGCAAGGCCGCTACCTAAACACAGAATAAATGCATACACATACCAAATATCCGTGCCCTGACTGGGATTGAAACCCACGATCCCAGCGTCCGAGCAAGCGAAAATATTTCATATCTTAGACCACGCGACTACTGTGACCGGCATGTTTAACATTATGGTTTGTGAATTACAAGAGCACTAGAGTTCTTTTGGAGAGAAGTTAACATGAGTGTAACAAGTGTCTTCCGTGCAACAAGTACACAGTTCAGATCTCACAATTGGGTTTTGCTGTCGCAAGAGATGAGTGGCTTCCTCATTCGAATGGTGCGAATTCTGCGACGATATCTTAAAGTTCTTAATTCTTGATGATCTTCAAGTAGGTAACACATTCAATTTAAATATTTTCGATAACTAATAATCTGACAGTTTTCATGAAATTATGTGAATTTCTTCAGTTCTGTGTTAAAGTTGGCATATGTCGTTACGCCGTCAATAACAGGTCTTGCAGAATTCCAGCAGGCTTCAATGGCAATCTAATCCACACTATATGCCACATATACTTCGTGTATATAATTGAAGTAACTATAAAATACATAGGTTAAAGTGCGCATCCGCATACAAACTACGAAGGAGCAAACATCCATTACGAAATCCAAGTTTTCTCTTCAGAGGCACTGGAAGAAGGCACTCAAAGAGGGCGTTACCATTCATTTCGATGCCACGTGGAGGACGGCAAATCCCTCATTTCCGCATTCATCCCCTTACATACTTTCATAGGGCAGCGGCCTAGCTCAAGCGGTTAGTCGCTGGCTTCCCACCGCGGCGGACCGGGTTCGACCCCAGGTCTGGACAAGTGGGATTTGTGATGGACAAAGTGGCGCTGGGTAGGTTTTCTCCGAGTACTTCGGTTTCCCTTGCCAATCTTCATTCCACCAATTGCTCCACAATCACCCTCACCTATCATCTGGGGCTGGTACAATAGGCCAGATGTGGCCGCAGTACAAGGGACTTAGTCCGACCCCACTAGCAATAAAAAAATATATACTCTCATGGGACAAGGATTCTTCATATTACGACTTACTGTTTCCGACAACTGGTCGCGGTGCATGGGGAAGCCCACCCCCTCCAATAATAATAATAATAATAATAATAATAATAATAATACTGTTACCGAAATAACCGCCGTCATACCTTGATAATTACTAGTCAGTTTTCTAGCCCCATTTTGCAAGTAGGTACAGTAATAGACCCCTGCATTGCTGCGTAAATTCTTTTTCATTCCAACTAAAATTAAAAGATTTAGCTACCATAGAACAGAGTTCTACTTCCTTCTGGAATTATTCTCTCCTGGGATTTGATAAGAACTGGCAGTTTCTATCCTATGCAAATTTTCAATAGGAAATTCAACCCTAACGATCCAGACATACGTTTAGAATTACAAATATTCAATTAACTGAGAGAATATAAAGGCAAAATAAAAACTGATATGAACATATCTTTAAGAATGACAACAGATACACTCCGAATGATATTATTAATTATACAACCAGAGGATATCGAAATATCGGACAACCTATAGCTAGATGGGAGGACATGTTCTATTGAAGTGGAAACAGACCAATAACCTGTGCCCTTGCAGAAGAAGAAGAAGAAGATAATGATCTAGACTTCGGTACTTATCGCTCCGTCTGGCTAACCTCATTCGCCCCTTGTAAAAGAAAGCTGAATCTCTCAGAGTAACCGACTGTGGAGGTCCATAGGTTTGTGAGACGTCGAGGCTACTACCTTTTCTTTAGACAATCAGCTCAGAGATAGCGGTGAGATTGTCAGCCTTACGCGCCAGCTGCCCTTTACACACAGAAAGATTCCTGGTACTCAGTTCTATCAGAGGCTGAGTAGTCCCCAGGGCCATAGTGCGGCTGGAAAGTTTAAGTAAATTGAAAAATCCAAAGAGTTCATTGGGAAACGAACCCGCGACTTTCCGGATTGTAGCATAGTACCTTATGTGCACTTAGTAACTGTGGGCAGCCATTCTCCCACCTAATCAAAATTCTTACTAAGTTAGTTCTAAGCTGGTAATTTTGTTAAATTAATCCACGCCGCTATACAAGTCCAGATTTCATGGCTTATTTTTCGGCGTTGTTAGTATCTGGCCCTGAATGATAGTAGAGTGATTAGTAAGAAGTATGAATGGCTATCGACGGCAGCTTTCGTGGTATGATTGCGGTGTTATCTGGTATGTTCCTGGAGGAACTGAGTAAAATCACAAAGAAATCTAAGTATAGCCGCTGCCCGGTCGAGACTTAATCGAGCATAAGTCTAGAGCATTGCCGCTATACTGACCTGTTCGGTATATACACGTCCATAACAGCCTTTCTCTTACTCCTTATGTCAATACATTCATTCGCTTTTCTTACATTCCATTTCTTGTTTCTGAAATGTGTCTACCTACAGTCACGTCTCACTTTCCTCGAATTGTATTCATTCTTTTGGCCCGGTTTCTGCAACCCTTACAGTGCATAAATAATTTTGAATATTACTCGCCACATCATACTTTGTGCTGCTTTATCTCGTAGACTTTTCTTGGTTGAAGTTTTAATATCTTCCGAAATATTTTCCAGGCCGAACTGACGTAAACATATCCCCCCATCTCCCTCAAGCTACGGACCCCCTTGAGATTCCAACCTCATACCCGTCTATAATTTATACATCATTAAATTTCTCTACAGCGAATCGCTCCCCATCAAACCCTCGCTTTGCTCAGTTGCTTACAGACCTCCCTGTGAAGTGCGTGTCGAACTGTACACGTACGTAGCGGTCGAGTGGCTATTACTCCTACTTGTTATTCTAGACGCCCACAGTGCAAACCTCGCCTCCGAACACTGGCTACCTTGTCTGAGGATTTTCATGGTTTTCCTCAGCACCTCTAGGAATTACTTAGATGTTGCTTCAAATCAGCCACTACCACTTCATTCCACTTAATCTTCAATCCATTATTCAATAATCATCCTGTTATTCAGAGTGACACAATCTGTACAACTGACAGTGTCTTTAAGTAAACAATAAATAAATGAATAGAACAAATGACGGCATTTTCTAATCCCGATGAGTCCAAGAGTATTCATGAATGATTCGGTGAAGGAACTATCTTAGTTACTATAGGATTCTGTCGATGGCGTATAACACACTGATATATTGGATTTTCGGACTTTATCCATCGTCCTGGTTTTTAAGATAACTAATAAAAACACGACGTTTCGGAAACAGATCCAGTTTCTGAAACGTCGTGTTTTTATTAGTTATCTTAAAAACCAGGACGATGGATAAAGTACGAAAACCCAATATATCAGGAACTATCTTACTTTAGGACAATTAGATTTTGCGGTGCAACAGGAAGTATTACTATAACCCCATTATCACTAATACTCGTACATTCCTGTAAATTCTTATTCGTAATTATTTGTTTCAAAATATATATTGTCTATTGGAGACGCACATTTAGTAAAATTGTCATACTTATTAATAACAAACTCCACGCTCTTAACTGTTAATATCACTACCTCATTTATAAACATGTCAGTGATAATTCATATTTCGGTAGAAAAGTATATGAACCTAATCTTATGCTGGTTCAGCACCACCCTTGTGCCATCTGACAGCCTATGATCCCATTACACTTAATTTATATTTTCCTAACTTATTTTGTATCTTTTCGAATCAAACTGACCTATACATGCTTCTGATATTACAGTCGCATATCCGTTTTGCGCTATTCAGGCCGTTCGAAAGTACCCATTCAACATCGTTACGCGTTCTTTGTTACGGCGGGAGGTTCGGGGTTCATGCTTAATCTAAAGATAAAATGCGTATCCTGAACTTCTCCGTCACACTACTGATGGCGTATAACCATCCGGTTTCACACTCTTTGTATACAGACGATTGTTAAATTGAAGAAAGCAGTCTTCTGGGATTTGGCACCGTGTATATGTGGTGTTAACCGACGTTTCGGAGGAACGTATCGCCTCCATATTCAGGGTAGAAGAAAAATATAAGAAATCTGCAAGCGAAGAGACCGTGAGAACCGGTAAAAGCAGACTGAGTCTGCTTTTACCGGTTCTCACGGTCTCTTCGCTTGCAGATTTCTTATATTTTTCTTCTACCCTGAATATGGAGGCGATACGTTCCTCCGAAACGTCGGTTAACACCACATATACACGGTGCCAAATCCCAGAAGACTGCTTTCTTCATAATCACCGCCGTGAAAGCCTCAAATCTTACGATTGTTAAATTATCGGTCCTTATGCATAAAGACTTTGTCGTATGTCTGTTGAGATCATAGGCAGATAACGTTAACAGATACAGTGGAGACACGTGATGACAGTAAGTACAGGGCTCGCATATGAAACATTTATAATAACTTACAAAATATTTTGTCTCCGGTAATGTTCATAATGCTAATATATACCGATATATAACCACTGATTAATCTGCGATTATGTTCTTAATCACAAACTTTTAGCAAAACATCGAGAGAATAAAAAATTGTTTATTTTCTTTTTTGTTTATTCGTACTGGGACTTCCAATTTATACTCTGAAAGTCAACATCTAAATGGATTAAAACACTCCACATACTCCTATTCCCTTCAATCGAAGGAATACTGGGCATTAAGGCGTCAACTTCATAACCCTCAACTCATCAGCAGATGCGTATAAGTTTTAAACAAAGTACAGAATGTTACTTATTTATATGAAACATGCTACTTACCTGATATTCGTTGAAGTACTCTCCCTCCATTTAGAATGTGTTCTTCTATCCTTGATGCAACTGTTGGCAGTGGGACCGCATAATTTTAAAATTGATGTGCGATTTGAAAGTCTCTATTACACCTCAAAGCAAATGGCGCCACTATCTTCATCGAAACTTAAACATGTATTTCGATTAAACATGTCGATCCAGCACACTGCGAAACTGCTTACGATTTGTGTATTCTGTCAAAGAAGGTAAAAATAAGATACGTCTTTTAGCATGTTTTAAGATTAATATTTAGTATTGCGTAATCCAAACAAAAAAATTTTAATCAAAAAATAGGAATTTATGACATAACTTGTCAGAAAATTATATTACAACACACTGAGTTATGTATACAGACTGAAATAATGGAGCGTATGAATAGAGCAGATGTGGGGCTGTTAGTACGAACGTTTGTTCATATGCGATAGTCACTTGTTTGCACAGCGGGAACTACTCAGTTGAATGGGCCTCAGTTGTATGGCAGCTTCGTTTGACTAGGTACAATCCGCTTCTTATGTATCCCTATCATGATCTAAAACCCATGAAAGTTTGTAAAAAAGAAAACAGGTCTAATTTTGTTACTTTTAACCGAAATTCTTGTGTACTTTAGCGAATATAGTTAAATTAAATGATTACGAAATTTTAATTTTAGTGAAGAAATTTCAGTAGCATTTACCGAAGACGGTTTGAAAGTTTTCAAGCACTTCAAGCATGGACTTCAAATTTGTGTGCATTATTTTCGGCTGCCAAAATAAAATCAGAGTAACAATTTTAATAACATTTCCCTGATTTTTTTTTATATCCGCACCATGACCTGTAAACGAATCGCTGTATATGTACACATATTTTTATACAATTTTAGAATTCCTATCCTGCCTTTCTCCAATGTTGTTAGTAATTTAAATTTCATTGAATCATTTTTTTTTTCAGTCGGGCAGTTTAATTTGCAACACGCTCAGGATAATAAAGTCCTACGCCAGAACAAGAGAACATCACCGCACTACTGGCATGTCAATGATATTTCAAAGCCTCACGAAAGCCATTACCGAAGAGCGTACTCAAAATGTTTGCACACTACAGACGTCCCTTGAAATGTGAATGCCACTACCGAACTAAATATCTGCCCTACAAGTCTAATGGGTCAGATGTTTTGCATTGTAATTTATTTCGAACTTATAGTTCCCAGCCATTACACGCAGGCGTTCAAATTTCAGAACATTGTTAGGGATCGAAACAACGGAACATCAGTTTATAGCATTGATGGCTAATGTAAAATTCTAAGGAAAAATAACATACTACACCCTACAAGCTGTAAATTATTCTATAGAAATATTTACACATAAGTTCTTAATAATAATAAGAGTATGCGTTTCTTGACCTAGCTCTACTCATGCAGACGCTGAGGAATTGCCACTGACTTCACGTAATCCTATTTCGTCATGCAATGATCGAGGAATTATGTATCACCACCGAAAAAAAATATGCACTTTCAATAATTTCGTCTGTATCAGAGAACTTCAACGAAAATAACCTAACCGGTAAAAAGTTTATAACTTTCCTTGAAGTTTAAAATATGCCTGTAACATATTTCTTAAGAGAGTTATGTAATTAGATACAAAATCGGGACTTTGTAACGTGTGGGTTTAACCTACAGTCATTGAAGAATCTCACTTACGAAGCAACTGTCCCGAGATGCAGCGGCTTCTATCAGCAACCGGCAACTGAACGCAGCGCCTCGGCGGTTAGGGGGACCTGCAACACGCAGACGCGGCCTGAGCGCACGCTCGCTCACATGCACAACAATGGGAACCGTAGGCACAGCGCTTCCCCACAGATCTGCCCAATTTGATCGCCGCGTACGCATCAATGTTCTAAAAGAACGCACAAACATTACTAGTAACACCAGTAAAAAAAATAATGCTGTCCTTTGCTTAATTAATTAATAAAGGCATATTGGGGTTTTCTTGACCTCGACTCTAGTTGGAGGTGAAGCGTCAGCTTCACGCCCCGGCCATTTTACCAGGGGGAAGAAGGGTACAGGGGGGTACCCATTGGAGTGGAGGCTGGGTCAGCCTTAAAGCCGGTCTTGTTAATGTGGAGAAGAGAAAATTCGTGACACAACTGGGACTCGAAATCTGACCCCTCGGTCGTCCAGCCCGTAGCCAGTAGTTATACCGAGTGAGCTATCCCGGCTCCACAAGTAATAGCAGTGCTAGTATTATTATTATTATTATTATTATTATTATTATTATTATCCTCTCTGAAAATCTATACTTTTCATTTCTTAATTAAATATTTATGTGTTTCATTTCTGAGTTCTTAATAACACTTAGATTTATGTTAATGAAATTATTATTATTATTATTATTGCTATTATTATCATTTGTTTGTTTGTTTACTTTTCTGCATTATTGTGTTTTCCCCAGCGCTTGCTGGTAATTTGTTTTTGACTTTGTATTGTGTTTGTCCATGCCGGTCACGGTAGCCGAGCGGTCTAAGGCATTCACTGTCTTCGTTCGCTCGGAAGCCGGGATCGTGGGTTCGAATCCCACTCAGGGCATGGATGTTTGTGTGCGTTTTCCTGTGTTTGTCTACAGATAGAGGCCTTGCGACGAGCTGATCATCCGCCCAAGGAGTCCTACCGAATGTGTAAGATCTAGAAAACCCGCAGTGAACGGAGTTCATGGAGGTAGGCCTAGGCCCACTAGGGCTGTAGTGCCAAGGAAAAAATTGTGTTTATCCATTATGTAATTACTTGTATCTACACTGTGCTCTATCTGTAATTGACCTTGCGGCTGTTGACTCGGCATATAAATATTAAAGAATTGAATTGAATTATTACAGTAGTAGTAGTATTAGTAGTAGTAGTAGTAGTAGTAGTGTTTTATTACTATTTTTATTATTATTAATAATTATAATATAACAGTGGTAGTTAGTGCAGCATAAACCAAAAGAACTGGAGAAGCAGCATCAGTCTAGGCTTATGTTCGGGAGATGACATTCCGCATTTCGTTTGGGTCGGCGGCAATCCCGACTGTCGTGTCTGTGCGTGCCTCGGTCCGTCTGTTTGAACACCGGGTGAGCACTGAAACTGCCAAAGAGCTATCAGGCGTAAGAAATGACGCTCGTGACTTGCATTCAGGAGGAGTTCGGTATGAATCTAAGCTGGCACAGGGACTGTAATGACTATGATTTTACGTGGTCCTCCTCAGTTCCTCCAGACAAATGCTGAGATACTACCTTAAGTAGATTAGACCAGACAGCTTCCATTCACATTCTCTGAATTCATTATTTATTAATAAACTAATTATTCGATGCTATAACCTGAGTTATTTACAGCAACTTTAAATGAATTAAGAACAAAATGATGATAGCCTCTTTCCAAATTGTTGCATTATATATCTTTCAAAGTAACGTAAATGAAGATAATCTTAAATTTCGGTGCAGAAAATATGTAGGGAATTTAACGAACTTTATAAACGACATCATCAGTGCCGTGACTAAAATTAAATGCCAATACGGCAAGCTTTTACTGGCTCTAAAGAACAGTTATGCATTTCTCTTGATTACGATGTTCGCATCTTGCATTCGGAATGTTCGCAGTTACGATCCTAACGCCTCAGTTTCACCTTACAGCTGGAAGAAGTCAGCTCTGAAGAGTCCGGTTACAGGGCCCCGTAGGTGCGTCTCTTCACACAATTCCAGTCGCTGAACACGCAATATCCATAGGCTTTGGAATGGAATCCAGCACGAAGCCGGAGAAGGGACAGTTGGCAACAAATCTGGAGTGAGAACATAAAGGATGTAATGAGGAACGAAGAGTATCTGGTAACTAACTAACTGACTTCATGGAGCTGAGCCCTTCATGAGGAAGCGCAAGTTGTGCAGCTGCTCACGAACTTCCCAGCATTTTATGGAACCCGAAGGTTCATTACCGTGTTCACAAGAGCCCTCCACTCGTCCATATCCTGAGCCAAATCAATCCAGCCCATAACACCAAATCCTATCTTTCTAAGATCCATTTTAATATTATCCTAGTGGTCCCTTTCCTTCTGGGTTTCCACCAATATCCTATATGCATTCCTCTCCTCCCTCATGCGTGCTTCATGCCCTGCCCATCTCATCCTCCTTTATTTCATCATTCTAGTTACAATTGGTATAGCGTACATGTTGACAAGCTCCACATTATGCAGCTTTCTTCAACCTTCTGTCACTTCATCTCTCTTCGGTTCAAATACAAGTTCTCCTCAGCACCCTGTTCTCAAACACTCTCAGTCTATGTTCCTCCCATAACGTCAGAGACCAAGTTCCACACCCACATAAAACCACAGGCAAACTTATAACATTGTATATTCTACTTTTTAAGCTTTTAGACAGCAGAAGAGAAGAAAGAAAGGTTATGGATTGAAAGGTAGCAAGCATTAACCGAAATCAGTCTCCTCTTAATTTCTTCCTGAATCCAACTTTGATTTGTTACTGTCGTTCCCAAATATTTGAACTGTGACACATTTTCAAAGGTTCTGTTATCTACCATGTCATGATTTTTCCTTGCATTCTGGTCACGGGGCAGCGACATATACTTAGTTTTATCTGCTTTTACTACTAGACCAGCATTCTTCCTAGTGTCAAAGTTTCTGTTTTTTTCTTTATGGTATCTATGTTATCCCCTAGTAGATTCATATCATCAGCATATACAAGCAGCTGATGTGTTCCATTTCATTTCAGTCCCACCTGGTTTTCCTGAACCTTCGTAATGGCATAAAGCAAAGTTGAAAAGCAGTGAAAATAAAGTATATCTTTGTTTTAGACCACTTTTATATGAAAATTAACAGACAAATATTTACCCATGAAAGATGTTCCTATATATTTCATTTAAGCACATTTTAATCAGCCTAGCTATTTTCATGAGTACCCTAAACTCTATGAGAACATTGCACAGTACTTCCTAACTGAACCCTAGCCTACCTTGAAGTCTATGAATACCTGATGTACTGTCTCATTGTACACCCACTTTTCTGTAGTATCTGATGAAGGCGAAATCTGATCAGTAGTTGATCTGTTATGTCGAAACCCACATTGATGATCCCCAATAGGGTGCAGAAAACCGTGAGAAATGAAAACTGGCGGGAGGAATCCTTACAGGGAAATTGTGACACGCAATAGGCCGCCCGAGATTCGAAAAATTTATCTTGGAATGGAATACTTGTCCGATACAGAAAATTTTAAATAGAGCAGTTAACCATGTCAGCAGTTGAAGCATAACGCTACTCACTTATGCGTGTTAAGATCAATAATAATTATAACAATAATAATCGTAATGCAACATATATCCACGTAACACCAGTCGCTGTTCATGCTTGATTTACACAAATCAATATGGAGAGTAGTAAAGTGCTGAAGCACTGCGTCATGAAGACGCAAGTGGTACAGGAGCTAAACTCCACGCATTCGTAAGCTCTACACTAGATGGAAGTGAACGGTCAACTTCACACTGAGGCCTCCTTACATCCAGAGCCCCAGACATTCACTGGTTGGAGAGTGGAAGGGTGTTGGTGGACTCCGTGTCGCAAAGTCAGTCTTCATGCGATAGCAAGGACTCAAATCTCTTCCCCGCAAGGACAGTATAACGCCATCCAGTCCGTAGCAAGTATTTGCGCTGAGTGAGCCGTCACACTCAAATCAGTAGCACAGACACATTAACAAGGCAGATACCACAGGCACGAATTGGTCCGCTTTGTATACGTATGCTCAAAAAGATATCGCCCGCATGTTCTGGAAACAGAGCCTTTCTCCATAATGTTTCGGTATTTTGAAGGCCGTTCCGTTGGATTCTCTTAAAATCATTCAATATACTCCTAGTTTTCCCTACATCTCCTTTAACACCTGTGTGTGTGACGTTTTAAGGATCCCGCCATCTTGAACTTTGCTCCAATAGCATTCCCGGCGTAACTGTATCGAAGTCGTGTCTGGGCGTGCGTCTGGGAGTGAAACGAGATTACCGAAAGAAATATTGCGAAAGAAAGACCCAAACTTCGCAAGTGAGATTTATTATACAGGATAATTACTCTGAGTACCTTCCGACTTTAAGGCAAAGTGTTACTTCGTGTAAATTAAAAAGCTCTTGCCTTACCGGCAGAGTGTTTGTAACTTTCGCATGACTCTTAACACAGTTAACGATGATTTCCCTGAAAGGCATTAATCCATTAATTTTTGTGATGGAGAAGCGGTGTGTTTTCTGTTGCTTAGGAATTTTTAAATGCTATTTACATTAATAGTATACATATAAAAACTTAGAGATATATTACAAATTCAAGTAATAAGAAGCATGTGTAACATGAACGTTCATGCCCTTAGTACTCTAACTACATACTAATAATTAATTTTTCGTTTTGGGGGGTGGGGGGGTGGAGTCCAACTGGGTCCACTCGGCACGGCGGCAACTGATTTTTCCTATTGTAGCCTGCCCCGAGTGATTATGATGATGGAGAATTTGGTGGAATGAAAATTGGCAGGGGAAACCGAAATACTCAGAGAAAACCCGCCCCAGCGCCATTTTCTCCACCATAAATCCCACTTGACCAGACCCGGGATCGAACCCAGGCCGCCGCGGTGGGAAGCCAGCGACTAACCGTTTGAGCTATGGCGCGGTCTTTACTAATAACTAACTAACCAAAATCATGGAGCTAAGGCTAGTCGTCCATTGGAAGGGGAAACCTGCGAACTTGGATTCGGCCGAATCTGTGCGAGTCTGTTCGTCCGAAATCGTGCGTTCACTGCGCGTCCTTTGACTGCGTGTTCGGCCGATGCCATTCGCGTTCTGTCATGGCGCTGTCTGACGATTTATGTGATCTGTACGCGTTTGATACTCCTTTANTTAAGGATTTGATAAGAGTTTGAGAAAACAAAATATTACATCGATGTTATATTATTCTTGCTTCTTATTGACTACATACAAACCGTTCTTTCTACAAAGGATCGAAATTACTATAATACACAGCGGCATTGTTCTGGTCTGTTACTAATTCATTGCTGTGGGAACTATTATGGGAAATGCGAGTCGATTCAAAGGATAGAGGCGAAACATTTGACGTGGACATCACACTGCTGTTTCGATCCTCCTGTTCCTGCAGTAAAACATCCATCAATTTCATGCGTAATCGCAGCTGTCTTTCTTCAGGCAAGCTCATCAGAAATTGATAGTCACTATCCTGCTTCATTTGAGAGCTCTTTTCGAAGTAACTCAACTTTTTAGATTCTATTTCGAAGAATTTGTCATCGTAATTAATTCTTTTCTTTCCTCTTTCTAGCGGACTTTTGAAATGCTCTTTTTGTGCCGGAGACGTATTTACAGGTGCATCATTCTCCATATCTGATTGAAAATCTGGAGTAGAAAATGCATCATTATATTCACTTTGTGTTGTAATATTATCAGTGCCTGTCTCAATACAGGCGTCCGCAATGTCAGGAACAATACTCGACAGATTTCTCAGTTGAACAGTATCAGTTCGTAGGTGGTGAACGCAGCTCTTCGTCCGAAAAATCCCAACCAATCTGGATATTTCGCAGTTCGCAAGTATACGCGCATTCACGGATGAATAGTGCTGCTACCAATGGACGCACTCTAACCTGATGCAAGCTGTTAGGATCGTTCGGCCGTTTCCGTGCATGTTCGGACGAACTCCTCATCGCAACTTTCCGCAGCTTTCCGCTTCCAATGGACGAGAGGCGTAAGACCTTCTTGCGACGCCGGCAGTTGTGCAGCTACTCAAGGACTTCCCAACATTTTATAGAATCCGAATGTTCACGTGTCCACTGGTCCCTATCCTGATCCAGTCCATGTCACCCCATCCTATCTCTCTAAAATTCCTTTTAATATTATCCACCCACATACGTCTTGGTTTTCCTAGTGGTACCTTTCCTTCTGGCTTTCTCACCAATATCCTACATGCATTCCTCTTCTCCCCCATTCGTGCTACATGCCCTGCCCACCTCATCCTTCTTGACTTGATCATTTCACTTATATCTGGCGAAGAGTACGGGTTATGAAGCTCCTCAATGTGCAGTTTTCTCCAACCTCTCGTCGCTCCTAACTACATACAGACTTCGAATTACTTTGTCAATGTCACGCGATTTACCGCCCTTCGTGTGAGAGCGCATCTAGGGATTCTTGTCTTATACCGGGCCTCAAAGTCAGTCAGATCGATATATTGCTGCCAGGGCATTACATGAGGACGGACAAACACACGAGAGACACAAAGAACTCAGATATTCAGATACGAACCGCTCAGGTCTCACTCTTGCTAACCGGTCTGCAATTTCATTGCCCTCAGTACCTCCTTAACCCAACACCCTGACAAACCGAACTCTGTTACGTTCAGCCAGTTTTGGTTCGTTCTGGTAGCTGTCCAGTGCTTTAATCGCGGTTTCACTGTGGCACATAGAATATACATATATGTACATGTTTCTATCCTTGTATCCCTCATCTACATTCTCTACTGCGCCTCCGTTAGTGTGAGGGGCCAAGTTTCGAGACTACAGAAAACTACAGATAAAATCAAATATTTATATTTCAATCTTTCGGTATTTCTAACAGTAATGTACGAAAACTTCATACATGTATTTACATTCTTTCTGAGACTTATGTATCACCTTGTAGTACGATTAAAGTTAATCGACGTTTCGGAGGTATATTTGTATATCGCCTCAATCTTCAGAATCGAAGAATAAGCCAATCGTGAAACCAGCACGAAGAGGAAGGCCCACGAGATAGAAGTCTTCATAGCCACCTCTGTAAAAACCTCAGATCCAATATGATATAGGTTTTTGTACTCGCAGAGAATGTATTCCTTCGTGAGGTTTGGGACAGTGCAGTGCAGTGCAGCACCGAGATTTTGCATATTCTGTTTCGATGGCTCTTAGTCGTGTGCTACATGACGGTGTCCAATTAGTTCTGTAACGGTGTCAACAAGCGGGGGGATGAATTCAGCTTAATCAACTAGAAAGGCAAAATAAATACGTGAAGAGAAAATTCAATTCCTCGCAATCAAAGATTATTCCGTCGGGATTAGTGCATGGGTAAAGAAAAGAAAAAGAAAATTAAATATTGAAGTTTTGCTGGCTGTAAAAGAGTTCATAAACTTAAAATAATTAGTATTATGGCGAGCTTGATCCGTGATGTTCTGCTGGTTGTTTTTCAAAATTAATTTTGTGTATGTGGTTACTATACGATTCTGTATTTGTATCAACAAACTTCATTATCATGAGTGTTAGAAGACGAAATTGGAAATATGTCTAGAGTGCAAATACAGAGTAATTCAGTTAAATAAGAAAAAGGTCTGACTGAAATATGTTTCTCTCTGTCTCTGGGTCTATAGCCCTTCGGACCTTCACCGATTTTTCAGTTTCTTGATCCTATACACAGTAGGTAGGACTCCTTGGACGGAGGATCAACCCGTCGTAAGGCCGCTACCTACACACGGAACAGCATAAAAACAGAATAAAGCAGTCAGACATTAATGCCTCAAGTGAGATTCGAACCCATGATTCCAGTGCTGAAGCGGGCGAAAACGGAATACTGTAACGTGGGCGCCCATAGCATTTTTAGGCAACGGCTCGATAAACACGTTCCTGTGAATACGAAACAATGATAAATATGTTCGCTATGGGCTATGCTACAACTAGTTGCTAGGTTACGCAATACAGCTGACAATGGAGAAGAGTGTTTCTATGTGGCCCGCGCCGCGACCGTTGCTATGAAACGGCTCGGTAAACAACCTTCAACAATAGGGAGAATGTTTTTTGTGCGGTCCTTGCTGCGGCTATATAACGAGAGTTGTGAGCCGTAAGTTCAGAGTGATAGTGACAGTCAGTCGTAAGCTGGAAAAGCGAATTGGAATTAAAAGTGGACAGTTCAAGTTCAAGTTCAAGATAGAATTAATTCACGGCAGTTACTAGTGACAATACCAGTTCAGAGCAGGATTCCTGAGTTACGAGTGAATAATAGGGGCGAAAAGACGCGAAAAGAGGAGAGAGGAAACCCGCAGACCTGCGGAAAAGAAACAGAAGACGACAAACTGGTCAGGATGCATCGTATGGAAGACTTTATTTTTGAGAGACTGTAATTGTAATTGTAATCAATTTATGCAATAAATCGAATCTAATCTTAACCCATAAACTTCTTATCGCGTTACAAGGATGCGTTTATAATATCGTTTCTTGTTTACGAATATATAACGTGGTCCATCTTCAAATTTTCTTCGTGCTGTCAGTAGTTTATGTTTATTTCGGGAAATTTTACGATTGTGTCAGCGTTGAATGGTATGACGTCAGATGAATGATGATGGATAGTGAGGCGACGAATGGAAGTGGTAGTGGCCTGACGAAGTACTGTTCTAGTCTATACCTGGAGGCTTTGATGAAAAATGTGAAAAATCTCAGTCACGATAATCGGTGCCCCGGCCTAGATTTGAACCTAGAATTTCCCGAATACGAACCTAGAGTGTCATCGTCATGCCATTCCGCTCTGTAATTGTTGTTAATTCATGTAACGGGAAGAGCTTAATACGCTCCGGCAAAGGCCAGCCGTTATTCAGCGCTGGATGTCTGAGTAGAGCAAAAAATGTAAAGTTCTATAAGAACGCATTCAGTTGAATGAATAATTTCGTTTCTAGCCAGACGACCATTCGTCTTCGTTGAGAAATTCTCAATAAAAATACAGTTTTCACACAATCGCCGTACAGTGATCGGTTTTTATTCAAATAGTAATAATAATTATACAACAAACCGTTTCTTCAAAAAAGAGCAAAGAATATTTTTAAACGGTGTTTCATTTTCCCACTTTTCACTTCAATATATAATATTTAATTTTTTAAGATATTCCGTCTCATTATATGGAAACAAATTTCGAATTGAAGCACGCACAAATTTGTTATAAAACGAAATCTTGGAATCGAGTTGAATTTGTAATGTACCCTAGTAAAAACTGACTAAATTTTAACACTTAAAAAGCAGATGATATTCTTTAAAGGGTTCAAGGAAAAGGTAAATTTGTCTGTGAGCTTACTTAAGCACGAGGCCATAAAGATATCGGGAAATGGAGGCATAGCTCCACTCGTGATTGGTCAACTTAATGCCACGGTCACTTTATTCCATATAAGAGTCTCCATTTACGATTTTAATAGCAGATTGAATGAGCTCAAAAGCTGGTCTGGGCATTGTAGACAAGAGAAAGATCTCTTGTCCGTATCGGGAAGAGAACCCCAACTCCTCTGCCATCCAACATACGGCCTAGTCGCCATACCAACTGAACCGCCGTTGCCCCTTTAAAAGATATTCATTTGTGTATGCTTCAGAAATATTATTCTCACCTGAAACGACATGAGTCACTAATAACCACAACAATCACAGTAAAGCAATTTGCTAGATGCAAAATATGCTGCAAGTGGCATTTTATTTTTACTCTGTGAATCAATCTGCAGAAGCTTAAGTGTCTTATACTTTGGATATGCCTCTCCATAAAAGTAGGTCATAATACATTGCGTTCACTTCTTTCCTTCTACTTTCTTATTCACAAACGTCCTCCCACTAGCGACTATAAAACCAACACAGCTGACAATGCGCCGTTAAATAATCTAAGAACAGGAAGGGTCATTGTTTCCTAGTTAGTATCCAGGAGAAGTGTGCGATCTTGCTCACAGCCTCTGTAGAATCCTAATACAAGCAGCACAGAAATATACAAGACAAATGTATATTTTCAGCTCAATTTGTTATTTTGTAATTTATATGATTAGAATAGCAAGTGGCTGACCACAGTGGCCGCGAAGTCCAAGGCATGAACTGTCTTCGTTCGTTCGAACACCGGGATCGTGGGTTCGAACATCGGGATCGTGGGTTCGAATCCCACACAAGGCATGGATGTCTGTGTGCGTTTATTCCATGTTCGTGTTGTTCTCTGTGTAGGTAGCGGCCTTGTGACGGGCTGATCCCCCATCCAGGAAGTTCTACCGACTGTGTATGGATTAATAAAATGGAAAACGGCCAACATCCACAAGGACTTTAGAACCATAGATAGACAGATAGCGTAGGAAGTGAATCTTAAAACCCATTAATACAGGAAGTTTAAAATTTATGGGATAAGAATTGAATGGTTAATCGCCTTTCTTACTGTCACCGATGTGTACAAGGACGTGAAGTGATTTGTCTCTTTGTCCAACAGATATTGATAGGTTATAATGGACAATGTAGTCACAAAAATACAGCACTCTTCTGTGAAGTGCGGCTGTAGTGGAAAGTAATTTATCATCTTCAGCATATCAGCACAAAGCACTGTGACGTCGTGCATATATTACACAACTGCATATCTTCATCTTACACATTAATCTTCGATCTTCTTCCTATCCTCCTGTCTTCCGTTTTATTTTCCTCTATTCCTGCTTTCTTCTTTTCCTTCTGTATTTATTAATTTGTTCTTGCCCTGTCCTCCTTTCTCTGCTTTCATTTTTCCCTTTCACTTTTGTCTCCCTTTCATTGTTTTCTTCTTTCCTCTTCTATTTACATATTTCTTTACACCTCTTTCTTCGTTTTCTATGCCTTAACAATATTTCTGTTTCCGTTTACAGACTGCGTCATTAATTGTCCAACTTGAGTTTTTATCTTATTCCTTATTTGTTTCCTGTATTTTCCTCCCTACCTCGTTCTCTCTTTGTAATTTTTCTTTATCTTCTTTCACTTTCACCCGTGTTCTCTCTGACAGTCTTTACTCTATTCTTTCCGTTGGATTCATCACCTCCATTTCCCAGACGTTCACATTTCCTTCTCTTCATGGGATGTGAGAAGCTGTGAGCGGTCTGCTTCACTTGTCTAGGATAAACCGGGAAGGCCAGCTCCGCTCTAGTTTCGTTCTGCTGTTCCTGAAACAAACGAGTTGTGGAATGCATAGGTAAAGCAGATCTTCGCATCAAACCGAACCGCTCTATGAAGACGTTCCACGCGTTCTGAACCGCATGTTTGGATAAGGGTGAAGGATCCGTTTTATATTCCGACCGTATTTAGTGCTTACCATTATCGAGAACTGTCGCGGCCTTCGTGCCGATGAGAAACCTACAAATCCCGCACGTCCTCTTACGCCCGCCGCTCTGCCCTGAGATCCGGCTGTCACAACTAGAAACACAGGAGCATTGTCCCCAAACATGGGCCTACAGTTACATAAAATTATGGCACAGTTTCTTGCGTAATTACAGCATATTTGGTACGTAAAGTTCTGTCTTCTGGAATGTAATACCATGAAATATGGGATGAGTTCATCGACGTTTCGGAGGAACGCACTGCCTCTGTCTTCAAGGCCAAAAGTAATAGAAGCAAGAAATTAAAAAGTATGCAGTAAGCAACGCGTTTTCTTTAATAGTCGATACTGAACATAGAAGCAGTATGTTCCTCCTAAACATTTGTCACTCTCTACCGTAGTACATGGCGTTATATCCCAGAAAATAATACTATTCATTGTCACCATTATGAGAGCCTTGAATTCAACAATTTTGTTATACCCCACGAATATTCCTATTTTACGTAGAAGAAATGGATACTGCTATTATAATGAGAACAGTTATCTCAGTGTTAACGGATCCCGATCAGATTTTCATGGGGTACTGTCGCCTGGTTAGGGTAGCACAGTATGGCGACAGGTGATAAGGTTGAGACGGATTGCGAGTCTACAAGTCAAGACTACAGCATTCTAGTTTCAGAAGCTGGCTGGTAGACCATGTCACTGACCGACGCGAGGAACGAACTTCAGACTTTCCAGTTCTTCACGAAAAATCCTGCTGTGTGTGACAAATTTGTGAGGTGAATCCCCCTTCAATATTAGCTAAGCTTGTTTAATCACGCCTCAACCAACCGCCATCTTCTTGGTTTAGCTATACCAGAAGAATGCAGTCGATCTCATCAGTTTCTCTTCGTGTAACTTTGTACTCTTCCTAATTTGTCATTTTTTCGCGCTCAAAAGTGCCTCTTCTCCAGTAAAATTTTTCTTAAATGTTGTTTTGGAATGATCTGACATCGAAGAAGAGATAATAAAATACAATTCTATAAATAATCACTAAAGAAAATGTTTCTAATTTAAGTCTGTGCAATAAAGTTGTAATGGCGATGCGCGAGATTACGAGTGCGCAGCACCGGATGCAGGTAGCAATAAGTTAGCCGGTAGGTAGCACTGCCAACTGTAGTCTCTCTGTCTTCAGTTGTCATTTTCATGAAAAGGTCATATTTAGAAGAATTCATTGAGACTTGCATTTTGTATTCTTTTCAATGCTGGATATCATGACTGGACCGTGAGTAACGCGATGGGGGGCGCTAATATAAATTAATTCATATGTAGAACGTTAGGCAACATGTCCAGAGTTAAATTTTTAGCAGTCACAAATTTTGCAATGGAAGAATTCAGAACATGTTACTCGCGCTTGCATGCACATTGGACCTTACAAAAGTTTAACTGGTCCTAAGAATAACGCACTGTTGAAAGAGTGACGTCAAAGATAGAGGCTTCACAGACAAAACAAAAGAAAAAAGAATGTATTAAATTTCATAATACAAAATGGGGAAACACAAGAAATATAAACAAAACTAGAACAGGGTCACATGAACATGGGGTCAGAGAAGAAAATAAACTAAAATTATAAAGCTGCTTAACTTCCAAGAATAAGATGAGGCTCAATATATATATATAGCTCTTCCTTTCTGTTGTGTCCTATCGAATTTTAATTTTACAGGAAAAATTAAAGCAGCCAAGACAGCTCAGTCGGTAAAGTAATGCGATTTCCTTACATCACAACAGCTCTTACTTGTTCATAATTCAGTTCCTATTCCGTATCTGAATTTTTGGCAGCTTGGAAAAAAGGGCCACCTCTACCACAAAAAATCATAATGCGGACGTATGAGAAACATTGCTTCAGTGAGGCCAGGGCCCAAAAAAAGAGCTGTAGAGCCATTGATGAATGAATGCAAAGGTAAAGTTATCCCTGTAACTGGCCGTGGAGGCATGTAGGGCTACAACACGTCAAGGCTCCTACACGTCGATAA
Organism: Cryptotermes secundus; assembly: GCF_002891405.2. Taxonomy (NCBI): domain Eukaryota; kingdom Metazoa; phylum Arthropoda; class Insecta; order Blattodea; family Kalotermitidae; genus Cryptotermes; species Cryptotermes secundus. The sequence goes on along the minus strand of NW_019739220.1, from coordinate 532,158 downwards.
TCGGCTCGCAGATGGAGATGAGTTTGTCAGCCTTCCGCACCGGCCGCCTTTACCCCCAGGAATATTCTTGGTACTCATTTCTGTAACAGGTTGACTCGACCCCAGGGCCATAGTGCGGCTGGAAATATGAGATCAGCTGAAAAATCCAGTGACTTCATCGGGAACCGAACTCGCGACCTTCCGGTGTGTAGCACAGTGCCTCAATCAACAACGCTACCGCGTGCCCATTATCTTGCATGGGAAATGATGATAAGGCTGGGGATGGGGGCTAAGCAGTGAACAGTGGGAAAGTGACGTAGAAGCCGGGAAGTAACACGAAGAACAAAACACTGGTCCATCACGGCGCAGAAATCTGCGCACTTTGGAACATGTTTCAAAAGCTCTAGCTAATTTACCTTCTCGCATTATGGGAAGAATACTTGAGAGCGGGTTTGTGAGGAAGGAATGAGAACCAAAGAGACAGGAAGTGACAGAAGGATGGAAAATTGGTTGTACTTTTCGTCAGATATGACAAGGTTGATCACGTGAAGGAGGAACGGTGGGTATATAACAAGCAAAGAAATGATATGATCTGAAACCTAAAGAGAACAGACCGCTAGGAGGACTTAGGGCTAAACGAGAGGCTAATATTAAAATGGATCTTACAGATAATAGGAAAAAAGCCGTGACAATGAGGGCTGTTCGTGTGAATAAGATAATGAATATTAGGGTATTAAAAAGGACTGGGGGAATTCATAAATAGCTGAGCGACAATTAGCTTCTCACGAAGGATTTTGCCCTGTGGAGTTATCAGCTGATTATAACTCTACAGGGTACAATCCTTCGTGAGAAGCTAATTGTCGCTCAGCTATTTTCAATTGAGAATTCAAAACGATTAGGAAGAAAGCGAAAAAAGGATAACAAAACGTAAGAAAGTAAAGTGAGAAAGGAGAGAAACAGAAGTAAATAAAGTGTGGAAGAGAGATAAACAGAATAAAAGAAAATAACAAGAGAAAAAGAGAACGCGAGAAAGGGAGAGAAACGAAAGAAATAAAGTGACAAAGCGAAAGAAGCAGAAGAAAAGAAATTGAGAAAGGCAACATAATAGAACAAAATAAATTCCGGAGGCAGAATCAGAAGAAAAGGGAGATAGACCAACAGAAGAAAAGAAAGATAATAGAAATTGCGTAATTTCCAGACACGTCAATATGAACATACACGGTTATATTTTCAAGAGATATCTCCGCGCTAGACAACATCCTGATGGAACCAGACGACGAAGAGACCATATGACGAGTCGCTGGGCTCGAATGGTGCTCCAAATCGATCTCCTGTTCGAAATAATTGAAGACGAGGACACAAAGCTGGCTGAAGACCTGCAGCAGCCTCACATACAAAAAATAATTACACTATGCTCGCAAATCATAAATACAGTGATAAAGCAGGTTTAGTGCAGAGCGAACGATTCAAATCAGCTTCTGAAAACATGTAAGAGTGACGTGACAATTTTCGGCTGCAAAATGCAAAATATACTGTATATTCCTGTTTGGAATGGGTCAATATTCACTGCAAATGCCAAAGAACAGAATAACAATGACTGATAGCCTGTCGATGTACTGACTCGTCAATCATCTACATGGCCTCAGGAAAAGCGCGAGAGTCAATTAAGCAATAGTGTAAAGTACGTGAAGTGCATAACAATTCGCTCGAATTTGTGTGCACATACAACGAATGCATGTGAAAATTGTGTGTATTCTGGTACGGATTATACCTCTCCATTCATGTTTGCATTTCAACTAAAAAATATAAATATACAATTTTAACGGTAAATCAAGTAAGGTAAAATGTTAAAAGTGTCCCTGAAACAGGCCGTGGAGGCCCATAGGATTGTGAGACGTCGAGGTTCCCACATTTTCTAGACAATCGGCTCACAGACGGCGGTAAGGTTGTCAGCCCTGAGCGCCGGAGGCCCTTTGCCCCCTGGAAGATTACTGATACTCATTTCTATTAGAGGATGAGTCGACACCCAGGGCCATAGTGCTGCTGGAAAGATTAGGTCATATGAAAAAATCCAAAGATTCCATGGGCAATAGAACCCGCAACCGCCCGGTTTGTAGCATGGAGCACTGCAAAAATGAAATCTGTGTGACATTCTTTCAGTGAATGTTGTAGGTTGGAAGAAATCGCTCTGATTTATCAGTCATCCTCTGAGGGAGCATAAAATTAGAGAAAATATCGTTTCTTGCCAGGATCATTCTCCCTCCATTGATCAGGCACATGACCACTAACTTCAGAACATGTGTTCCATGTAGGTTTCAAGCTCCTCCCTTCCATAGCTTTTCGTTACACTGCACAGAGAGACGCTAGTAATAAAGGGGAGTTGAAACAGCGGCGGTAAATCTGTGGGAAATATTACAATAAAAATCGATGAAAATATTCAATAAATAAATAAAAAAATATTATCTCTTATTTGCTTGGGTATATTCTATCAATTATACGATTAATACTGTGCAAATCTGCAGTATCGTTCGAGACAAAGCAGACTCATAACTGTAAACTCTTTACGAGTCCACGGCAGCCCAAAATCTTACTTTCAATGCTACCCTGGTACGAGTAGATACAGGAATTTCTTCCTTATTTCAGTATCCATTCTATTAATTTTCAATCCAGTTAGTAATACAGTTCTGAAACAAGCATTTATCGCTTTTCACTATTAAAAAACTAAATTTTCCTGGCGTTTCTCAGCATATAATCTAGTCCGTATCCCTCCCACCTCTCACGTCTTTTGCCAGTACTTTAGTGTATGGCTGTAGCTGAACGTCGAAATCCAGAATATTAATTATAAAAAAAAATTGAAAGACGGCAGTGTAATGAAGCAGTAATTGCAGTTCTCACAGCGGTAAATATGAAGAGGTCTATCTTCCGGAATCGGTGTATAGTTCGTTAAAGTCAACGGATGATTCCTCTGAAAACGTCGCCCATGTTTAGGTTTAAAGAACAAGCCTAGTAAGAAACAAGCATGAAGCAAGGAACACGTAAACACTCCGTGCTGCTCTACTGCCTGGCTTGCACTTCAATCCGGAATACACGGCGTTATATACCGTGCGTCTCTAAGTTGGCCCATATTGCAGACAACACTGGGCACCAACTGCGGTTGCCATAGATTTTTTTCAACATTCCTGGCAATATTCACCGACTAATAGCAAAACGTTTTCTTATGTTCATTAGGTCTTTTGTTTGTCCTTTTTTATTTTTTATTTTGAAAAAAAAAATAGAAATCATGTATACAAAAATAGCATATGCAATGCCCATCCAAACCTCCGTAGAACATAATGTTGTATTTTAGCGTCCTGTTGCACTGATTTTCGTCCGTGATATGTATGCCGTGTCCGTTTTGTAGTGCACTCAGTTTCACCTGTTATTTCACAACATGTTTCGACAACATAGTGCCATCATCAGGTGCTCAATTTACGTTAATCTATTGCATTGCTTGCCATTATGTTATTGTAAAATTATTTTAAAATATTCGTCAATTATAATAAATTTTTATACATTAAAATCTTGTTAAGATATTCATCTTATATATCCCAATTCAAACCCGCGCATGGTTCCTCCACTATGGGAGTCGTTCCTCTTATACTCCGTGTTTATCGTGTCTCGTGATGTGTGTTCCCTTTTTGGCTGCGGGTGTTGTAATCTACAACATCAGGATCCTGATGACGGCACTATGTTGCCGAAACATGTTGTGAAATAACAGGTGAAACTGAGCGCACTACAAGACGGACACGGCATAAATATCAGGCCCTCTGTAGCACATTCTTATAAATATCTTATTCTATCACAGCGGTCACATCGCGATTTTTGAACATCTCTCTTAACTTAACTCTAAGAATATTGTATTAGTATTTTGTACACATACTTCTTTTTTTTTTTTTAATAAATTTAGGAATTTTGTTTATGAAGTAACAAACGCCTTGCACAAATATTCTTTCCCCTTGCCTTAAGAGTCCTGTAACTGACTTTGGGTATTCCTTTTTGTTGTTCTCAGAAAAATATCCATTACTGTTGCCCTTTGATCTTGTTACAGTTTAAGTCTCAGAACGTATGTTCCTCTGTTTGCAGCCCATCGCCACATTCGCATTAAGCTGTGGATACAATGGTAAATCTATGTTGGCTTGCTTTAAGACTGGTATGGCCTGCTCTCATACGGTTTATTGACAAGAAGGTTCGACGGTTCATTTTTATTTCACGGATCCACGGAGACGAGCCATTTCTGCCGTGCCTTTCAAAGCAGCTTTCTCCTCTGTCCCTTTTAGTGTTTTGACAGAAATTGTGAAGCTCCTCTTTGCCTTTCTTTTTCCACTTGGCTTTAAGATCTGCCTTTGATAATAACAGTTGACTATCTCTGCCTTCTTTGAGTGATTGCTTTGCCTCCGAGTCAGCTCTCTCATTAACTTCAAATCCACAGTGCCCCAGGATCCAATAAAATTCTATTTTTTCCTTCGTTATTCCAGTATTTCGATTTTGTATTTAAGCGTTTGAGTAATGTGCGATTTGTTGTTCATTGTAGATGCGTTACTAATTCCTTTTAGTACGCTTTCCGAATCCGAGAAAATCACAAAATTTCGTTCCGAGTCTACTTTTTGGATGATTTCTAGTGTTTCGCTAATTGCTAGTGCTTCTGCTGTGAAAGTGGACGCTATCGTAGCTATCCTGAACTTCCAGCTAATATCGTTACTTATATCTATCGCTACGACTCTTATCACTGGTTTGTTCTCCATTTTTTTCAATCCGTGACGACTTTATCTGAAAGCAAATTGTACGTCGTGCCATCTCTCCCGGCTGTAGTGACACTGCAACGACGGCGGGCTACAGGTAGCAGCGGTGCTCAGTCGACAAGCAGGGTACCTACTAATCTAATTTCCACAAACCCCCATTCATAACAGCAATGAACAATTTTCCAACTTTGGTAGTACAGAGGAACTTACTCCGTTTTCAGAGTAAAAATGAGAGTGCGTGAAGTCGTGTTACAAACGTCACTTCACCCATATCCATCACGACCAAAGAGTGCATCAGAAATGCCACAGGTCCATTAAAAAAGTGCAAACGCTTCATCTGAATCAGCGATCAAGAAGTCCGTCGTCTTCCTGGCTCCCCGATGTAGCCCGAAGGTAAAAATTTTGAGTTTAAAATAACTCCCCAAACATTTTAAGCAAAAAAAATATATATATATAATTTGTATATTAATTTCCTCCGGAATTTCGGAGGTCTGTAGCTCAGAGATTAACTCGCCCACAGGAGACAAAAGCATGTCAGTGAAAAGAGTAAGTAATTAAGTTCTTAACATACCTTACAGGCGTTCCATATGTCCTCCTCTGGTGACTCGACAGACGTCACTTCTGCAATCAAGCTTTCGCCACACACGTTGCAACATATCAACATCGATGTTATCAACTGCAGCCACGATTCTCTGTCGAAGCTCTGGTAAATCTCTTGGTAAAGAGGGCACGTAAACTTTATTTTTAACACAGTGTTAGAGGAAAAAGTAACACGGAGTGAGGTCGAGTGATCTGGGAGGCCAGGAAATAAGTGCGGAGTCTTCGTTAGACGTACGTCCAATCCAACGCTGAGGTAAATTGGTTTTGAGGTGTCGGTGAACTTCCAAATGAAAATGGGGAGGAGCTCCGTCCTGTTGCAAAATGAAATTGTCACTATCCTCCTGTAACTGAGGCAATAGCCGTAGCTGTAACTTTTCTAAGTAAGCAAAACCATTAACACATTTCTCGGCAAAGAAAAATGGTCAGTACACTTTCAGAGATGAAACTGAACAAAACACAAAAAAACAATCACGGATGTGTTGAACTGTTGCACGAGGGCTTTCCGTGCCCCAAATACGCACATTATTGCCGTTGATCTTGCCAGCAAGATGGAAACACTGAATCACTGAACACTAACTCATCTGCTTCCTCCTGTAGACGTTCTTAAAATTATAAACAGAATTCATGACCGAGATTGTGATCTTCAGGAGTGAGAGCCTGAAACAGCTGCAACCGGTATGGTTTGCAGGAAAATCTTTTGCGTAGGATGCGCCAAAGAGTCACATGAGACATTTCCAATTCTCGCCTTGCGCGACGTTTTGATTTTTAGGACTCCTGGTAAAGGATTCTCTTACACGGTCCACAGTCTTAGGCGATGACCGTGCCTGCCTGTTCTTTTTGCGGCACACAGACAGCCCGCTTCCTCGAATTTCCTATACAACTCTCTTATTGTTTTCTCCGTCGGTAGTTCTATATGATACTTGGTTCGAAAACCACGTTGCACTGTTATAATTGACTCGGTTTTAGCGAATTGCAAGACACAAAGTATTTCTGTTCGTCTCAAAACGCCATGTTTCCACAATACTGCCTCCTAGTGGAAAAACGGGTAACTAAGCCATGAAACAAGTCATAAGAAGAAAACTTTATTATTTACTCTTTTCACTGACATACTCTCGTCCGTTCTGGGCGAGTCTGCCTCTGAGCTACCCACCTCCGAAATCTCGGAGGGATTTATGACACATGATGTATATACACACATGTACATCACTCATTCACTCATGGAGCTGAGCCCTTCTTGAGTAGCCGCCAATTCTGCAGCTACTCAAGAACTAATCCCAGCATTTTGTGGAATTCGAAGGTTTATTACCGTGTTCACAAGAACCCTTCACTGATCCCTATCCTGAGCCAGATCAATCCAATCCATACCATCCAATTCTCTCCAAGATCCAGTTTAATATTATCCAAAAACCTACGTCTTAGTCCTCCCAGTGATCTCCTTCCTTCCGGCTTTCTCACCGATATCCTATGTGCATGCGTCCTCTCCCACATTCGTGCTACATACCGTGCCCATCTCATCCCCCTTAACTTGATCATTCTAATTATACTTGGAGAAGAGCACAAGTTATGAAGCTCCTCATTATGCAGGTTCTCCAACCTCCCGTCACTTCATCTCTCTTCGGTCGAAATATTCTCCTCAACACCCTGTTCTCAAACACCCACAGTCTATGTTCCTCCCTCAATGTCAGAGAGCAAGTTTCACAACCATACAGAACCACAGGCAAAATTATACTTTTGTACATTCTAATTTTTATGTTTTTAAACAGCAGACGAGAAAACAAAAGGTTCTGGACTGAATGGTAGCAAGCATTACCCGAATTAAATCTCCTCTTGATTTCCTACTGAATCAAGTTGTGATTTATTATCGTCGTTCCCAAATATATGTACTGTGCTACATTTCCAAAACTTCTGTTACCTATCTTTATGTCCTGATACTGTCCTGCATTTTATGACGAGACAACAATATATACTTAAGGTTTCTCTGTTTTCACTTTTAGCCCAACCTCCTTACTAGTGTCAATTGTGGTCGCGAACAAAAGGTTAAGAAGGCCCACCCCTTATACATTCATTCATTCATTCATTCATTCATTCATACTAATGTCAATTAAAGTTTGTGAGTATCTTCTTATGGCATCTACACTATCACACAGTAGATTCACAACATCAGCACAGACCAACAGCTGATGTGTCCCGTTTAATTTCAGTCCCACCTGGTTTTCCTGGACTTTCCTAATTGCATATTCTAAGGCAAAGTTGAAAAGGAGTGGCAATAAAGCATCTCCTTGTTTTAGACCATTCTGGATAGGAAAAGTATCGGAGAAATGTTTACCTACACGGACTTTACTATAAGTTTCGTTTAAACACATTCTATTCAGCCTAAGCAGTTTCATGGGTACCCCAAACTCATTCAGAATATTGCACAATACTTCCCTCCTAACTGAATCATAGGCTTTCCTGAAGTCTATGAGTAGCTGATGTACTGTCTCATATATTGGATAAAATTTTGTTATGAAGTTGATGGGAGTGATATCCCACAATAACTACTACTCAGTTTTATCACCCTTCTTATTAACTGGCAATATAATAGACTCCTTCCACTGATGAGGCAATTTTTCTTTATACCAAATAAAATTAATTAGGTTATGGATCTTAAAACGTAATATTTGTCATGTGCGTCCCTTGTCACAACGGCATGGCGCGTCCTCAGGTTGCGAATGGAGGAGACGCCCTCCAGGTATGGAAGGTAGCTGCGAATATATTGAATAAGCAGTCGCGGAGCGCCGACAATGGGTGGTCCTCCAGTTTGGGGGTTTGGCGTCGGGCTAACAACTAAAAAATAAGTTTGTTACGAAAATTTGCTAGAACCATCGGACCTTATGAAAAGTGATACCTTAAAAATTAATTTACTTCGTTTATTTTTGATCCATCGTTTTATAGGGAGCTGGAAAATTCAACAGACATCAAGGAATTTACTCTCATTGTGCTCGTCATTATGGACAATATTAAAATATTCCAGAGAGATTCAGATATAAGCAGCATAAAAATAAAACTTGAATATGACTTCTATATGCTAAATGCTGGCCTTACAAAATATCAATTAGAAAAAGTGTACTACACAGGAAACAAGTTTGTCAGCAATATTTCATACACCATGCAACATTTATATATGATACAAATATACTTAGGACAGCATTGAGAGATCATGTCTCACCTTACACTTTCTCTGCAACAGAATTCACTTTAGTTAAAAAATCCCCATTGTGCATATGTATGAAGAGAAATTATTCTGCTTATGTAGAGTACAATTCTTTCATAAAATAAGATTTATGTTCAATAGCTGTTAGAACTACGTATATATCTACTTATATACTACGCTACAATGTGAGATCACTGGGATGTGATATTTATCATGGATATTTCTACAGAAAATGTAAAGGCAATTTTCTTTATTTTTCTCATAAATAAACAATAATAATGCGTGTGAGACCCAGACACGTCTTAACTGTAACGTACTACTCTTAAGATGAAGCGCTGCGGACCGGTAGTTAGAGACATACGCAGGTAGCTCCGAGATCATGCTTTTTCTGCTGTTGACATACAATTGACTGCCACTGATAACTTTCTCCATGTAATTTGATGTATAAAGATGTTCATATCAATTGTTTCCACACAAATTCTTCCACCGATTCAATAAAGGCTCTTTTGCTCATTTTCAGAAGAAGTAATTATGAGCGCACCGTATGTCACGTGACTGACTGTAATTTCTCTCGATCCTACATGGACAGGAGAGACTCAGATTACTCTGCTTGCCACCTGCTTCTTTCTGATTTCTGGTTTGGCAGTTACAGTTACGGTCTTCTTTTTGTGGGGCGCCCTCTCTGACGAGAGGACGGGTCTGTCTCGTATATGCTGCTGGCCCATACCGGTGCAGTCTTCCTCGGGTCCGAGTCCCTTGGGACTCGCGACCACTGACTTGGTCCTCTGAACTGCTCTTCGCTTATATCCCACGCTCAGACGGGATAGAGGCCATCTTGTCGAAAGGTTCAGTTTTGCTGTTAGCTGGAATATTTATTAGCTGGTATATCCGTTGCCGCGGGAATTCAACAATTCTGCCTCTGTTGGGTAGGCAGTTCCTTAGGTAGTATGAGTTCTCATTCTCCGTTGCGCAGCAGTGGATGTTCTATAGTCCGGCTTTCAGGCAACACGTCACAATATTAATAACCACTGCTCCAAACGAGCTCGAAATACAAGTAAGTTGGTCTTGAGTGCGCAGACTATACGTTCTACTCTTCCTGTGGGCTTGTGTACCTGGCAAACAGCAGCTCTCCTACAATCATGATGATACTAAGTAGATATCCTAGTATTAGAAAGTAGAAAGCCAGTTTCAAGTGGGACATGGAAAATACAAAATAATCCGATTCGTCCCTATTTGTTTCGACAACTGTGTCAATGGTTAAATGAGGTTCAGAAAATTTTCCATATCTCCAACTGGTTTTGGTGTCTTGCTTCAGTTTTTCTATCAAACCAGCTTCAATCACTCGACGTATAATTCTGTTGAAGCTGTCAACTAGAAAACTCCCCTTCTCAATGTACATGGTATAGCGAATGTTATAAAATTTGTCCTTCAGCGTGCACATCCGTGGAGTCGAACTCCCAGCCGGTATCGCAGCTAGAGTGTAGTACTCTGCATGAAAGCTAGAAGATATGGTAGCGACATTCGTGTTACTTAAGTAATCAATAATACAGGTGCCTCTGTAACGACATTCCTTTTTTTCTAGACGTATTTCACTGTAGTATTCAGGATCAGTAAATTTTACGAAGGAATCAGTCCTGTTGTTGTAGTGGTAAACTAAATTAGATTGGTAGAGTTCTTCCAGAGTTACAATTTGCTGACTCATTCCCGGATTCACAAGAATGCTGGTAAAGTATGTCTGAAACACACAGCTTGTGGCGAAACTGTACCAAACAACAAAGATAAACATTGTTCTCACTGCATCGTTTCTTGGTATCTTTGGCGCAGAAACTCCTAAGTATACGGCCCAGATAACGCTGATCGAGTCCGAGACTCCTATGCAAGCATGTGATTTGTTTATCTGAGTAAATCTTGTGCAGTTAGCCAACCCCCACATAACAACAACTATTAACAGAAACACAGTGCACATTGCCAGCCACAAGGAAGGTGTGAATATTGCCGCAACCCTCTCCATTCGGGCGTTAGGCATGCCGCAGGGAACGTACCAAACCAAATTGTCTTCCAAGTAAGATACAGTCGGGTCTGCGAATACCGCAGCCGTTGGATGAAGCGGGAAGCCGCCGAACGCGAGGTCCGTCGAACCTTTGTGTAAGTCACTAAGGGTTTCCAAACGAACCGTCACTGCATCTCCAGGAGCAACTTCTTGGTATACTAAAGTTGCATTCATCGCCTGCGCAAACTGGTCCAAATACTGCACTTCTAAACCAGAGTGAATATGGCCAGCGACGTTGTTCACTACAAGAGCCGGAGGAGTATGAATGGTCGACACATTAAGAGGACATCCATGAAAATGCTTCGGGATTTTAACTGGAAAAAGTGATGCTCCCTTCAAGGACCTTCGTTTACTTTCAAGAGTCAATTCTCCTATTAAGAAGACGTTAATTTTCGCACATTTTTTGTGCGATTCATATGGAATCCAAGTGTATAATCCGAAAGATAGAGGGATATCCTTTTTACATGCAGATTCTGCATTTTTCGTACAGGTGTTATCCGCTTTTGGAACCATAAGAAGTACATCAGCAACCCTATAATTGTTCCACAGTTCCTCCGCGATTTCTAAAGCCATAAGTGAAGCATTTTGTGAGGGCTGTGCTATAATGGCAACGATAAACCTCGCTCGAGGGTTCCACGAAGGGCTGTCCTTCATCTCTTCCAACTGGTAGATTAAATTTCCCATGATATCATCCTCCCCTTCATCGGCCCATGTGAATATCATATAACTGTGATGTTTCCCAAAGTCATCGAACATAATTTCAGGGACTCTGGAGCCTACACAGGAGATCTGAAGCGGCCACCTTGTTATATGGTTCAGCTTCTGAAGAAAGGCGTAAACCATATGCGTGTTGTCGGTACATGATGGCAGTGGAGTAATTGTGCGTCGAATTTGGATCTTCTTTGTTGCATCAGTCGGCAGAGAAACAAGGACAGATCGTCCCGGTTTGAAGTGCTGGTACGCAATATCCACTATATAATGCAGCAGGCACTTCTCTTGTGAAGTCAGTAGGTGTGTGTTTCCTGAGACAAGAGCGGACTGGGAAATTCTCAACGCCAACAGTATGGTAACGGCCTTCATATTCTACTCGAAGTAGTCTAAGACTCTAAACTGAAGCTGGAACACCCTAAACATAAATACAAATATTTCAAATTTGAAAAAGAGAAAATCTATACAGGTACACAATATGTTTTGTTCATTGAAATAGTGACTTTCATCCGATGACAATTCACAGCCAACTGAACGGGAATGTGCAGCAAAATGATAATTTACTGGGATTTTGGACTTTTTCCCATCGTCCGGTGTTCTAGAAAGTAGAAAATACGACGTTTCGGAAACACATCGTTTCCGAAACGTCGTGTTTTATATTTTTTAGAACACCGGACGATGGAAAAGAGCCCAGTAGTTCCGTGTATTATACACCATCGTCAGAACCCTTTAAAATCTACCAAACTGATAGATGTTCCATGCCATCGAATTATGCTAACAGATTAATGCCACATCATTCTGTGATCCACTGCTTATCTGTGATGTTTCTGGAATATACTCTGAAACTGTTAATATCACACAGAACTCTACACATTACTGTACTGATATCAAGCCCCCTTACCTACCTGAAAGAGGAGAGCAGCCACCAACTGAGCGAAATGTTCTATGGAGACTGGACTCTAAGTACAAATATCGACGCTTATAAACAGAATGCCCATATCAAAACTACAGAAAGATCGCGACACGTCATTATATCAGTGTATTCTTTCATTCCAAACTAATACATTATTCACTAAAATGCAGTGTATGATTAGTAATGATTTTTCTGCTGATAATATCTCAGTGAATATATCCTGACTTTTATCAATAATAAGACTAGAACTTAACGTTCGAGTTCTGTAGCTATTCTGTTATCATGAAAACGAGGTGTTCAGGATAATATTTCGATCTGATAACGATAAAATAAGTGCGCAATTTATGATATAGGAGTAACTTGATGACTCATACAGATCACCAAATTTTGTTATGATACTGAAATGCGGAGCGACAAATAATGCATAGACAATTTTGACGGAAAAACTTATTTGAAAACGATCACTTGGAACACAGAGGTCGTGGGAGGATAACTTTGGAGTGAATCCTACGGAACTGGGCTGTGAGCATGAAAAATATATGGAACTGTACTTTGTAGGGCTTAGCCTTTAATAAGAGTGTTGAACCTTGCGCTGCCAATGTTACGTAACCAGTCACAGCAAATACAGATTTAGGTATGTGATTAAACCAGCACGTGGACTGGCACATACTCATATATGCTTACAAACTTAATCAATCAAGACGGAGTATCTACTGAACTTTGGCCGCGCCATTGCTCAAGCGGTTAGTCGCTGGCTTCCCACCGCGGCGGCCCGGGTTCGATCCCGGGTCTGGTCAAGTGGGATTTGTGGTGGAAAAAGTAGCGCTGGGGCAGGTTTTCTCCTAGTACTGCGGTTTCCCCTGCCAATCTTCATTCCACCAGTTGCTCCACAATCACCCTCACCTATCATCTGGGGCTGGTACAATAAGCCAGAAGTGGTCGCAGTACAAGGGACTTAGTCCCACCCCACTAGCAATAAGAAAAAATCTATTGAACTGAGAGTAACGGCGTACAGGTATATGTAATTCCGGGCCGAAAAAAGGCAGTTTCAGCAGTCAGGGGCTGCATGACGCTACTACTTAAACGTACTTGAAAACATTCTGCCCATCTATTCAGTATCTGTCGTTCATTTGCAGTTAAGTTCCCAGTCTTAATCTGACATACCGTAATTCCTGGTTGAAAGCCCCTCTTAATGTTACGCACCCTTTCACGAAATTTCCGTACTTCATTCCTCGAGTATCTATCTTGACGCTCCTGAATGCCATTTTCCTCACATTCTCCTTTCTTTCTGCGGCATATCGATACATAAATTAGCTACATAATTCTTTCGTCTTTTCTGCTGGTTAGTTAATGACGCTGTCAGTATCTTAATTATATACACGTAACTTCGAATAGAATGAACTGGAAAGAATCTGGAAGGAAACGCCTGGGCCTAATCCAAATACTATCCTGGAATTTACGTGAAAGGACCGAGGAAAACTACGAAAAACCTTAGTCAGGATACCTCGTGTCCAGACCGATATTCGAACCGAGCACCTCACAAAAGCACATCCAGGACGTTAGGGCTAAACCAACCTGCTCGGCATTTCCTTTTGTTACACAAGCGGGTAAAACTAAATTCATCTCCCACTCTCCAGTCTGTCGTACAGAATATGTTGCTAGAAACATAATTTTCTAACCCTCTGTTGCTATCCTTAACAGCTTCCCCTTTTCGCTCCTGTGGTTTAGAAACCTTATGTTCAGGGCCCGGATTTTGATGACACGTCATCTTTTTTTCCTTGTAACCTATGCGATGCTCTTAAATATATAAAGCTCGGATATGACCTGCTGGTTACAGAAATGTAAATTTTATAGGCAATTTTTTGGACTTTGAAGGGTTTTTCTTGTCATTTTTTGGCCATTTTAGGGAATTTTTCTTCACGCGTTTTCTGAAATCTGAATAATATGGAAGCGAAGTGTTCTTTCTCTTTCTCCTTTAGGTCACTTTTCTGGATTTTTTTCGGTCATTTTTTAAATATTTTCAGGTCATCAAAATCCGGGCCCTGCTTATGTTAAATAGGATAGGCCTTATTTACTTGAGACATCTTGCATCAGACTTCAAATTCAATAAATGAATTTCCTTGTGATGAAATTGTTACATTCTTAATTGCATTTGTGACCTGTGTATGGAAGGTTTAAAGTTTTGTGTTACGCTAGTAAGACATGTATGTCTTTTTAGACGATTTCATTGGCTGGTTGCATGTGCTCTGCTAGGCTGATAGGAGTAGCTAGGGCTACGCTTAGCAGGTCCCCAGTCTTGGACCCTTACTGAATGCTGATTGATCAGTCCATTATTCTGTACTCAGTAACCTTATATAATGAACAGTAAGTATACCTCCAGCATGCCTGCTTAAGTCTGTATCCTGTTTGAAATATGTCAAAATCATTTCTTTGCCCCTAAGTTTCACATCCATTTGTTGGCATATTCTTCAAGTGTGCCTATTATATGTTCATTTGTTTGCTTATTACACACTTATTCTATATTCCTCTTTTTCTTTTTTCTTTTCTGGTATGCTTTAACTTGAATTTTCTCGACTAGATTTGGGCAGAATTTAAATGGGACTGTATCACCATATATGTCATTCATGCATGTACAACTAAAGCCGAATGATAAAGTTGGCTGATTCTGGGGCAAAGTATCAGCAAATGATGTGCTGTGACTAATGAAACAATTTAAATGGTGGCTTATGTTTATTCAAACAGATTAATCAAAATGAAAATGTTTATTTCTTTCAAGTGTAAAAGTGAGTATTTTTAATTTTTCTCTGTCAGAATAAATACTTTTATTGTCTTCAACTTCTCTCTGCCATTTAAACTTCAAAAGACCAAATAATCACACAAGCATGCCACTTCAGCATATTCTGTCAAACACAGAATACCAGATGATGGGCAAAGTCCAAAAACGCAATAATTCCGAGTGTTATACAATATCATCAGAACACTTTTAGAATCTACAAAATATACACATGTCTTTGCCTTTATTTCTTTTCAGCAAAGAGTTCATAAGTATATATAAATTTCCATAATTATTCATGTCAAACACAAGAATTCACCAAATAACTCACTCACGCTCCATTGTGTACAACTGAGTTCTATTGGCCTAGAATATAGTGTCACTACATGTTTCAGCTCATAGGTTTGTTTGGTGAATTGTTGTATTTGACAATAGTTATTATGGAAATTTATATCTAGTATAAACATGCAACAGGATGCATTCCTTAAAGGTTATAAATAACAGTTCATAAGATCTAATATGTAGAATGAAATACAAATAATTACCCCATGATCCAAACCAATGACACTTCTCTAGGACTACCAGTGTTTCTGAGCAGTAACAATCTTTTACATGCATACTTCATCTCAGTGCCTATTGAACTGCCTTAGTAAGACATGAGATACGGATGGACCTTGGCAAAGTACTGAAAATTCGTTGTCCACCATTGGTTACAAATCACAAATAGGCACAATTTTATGTAATAGTATGGTGTGTAACATTTCAGGAAGGTGACAGGTTATGAATGGAACATCGTAATACCAATATAACCCACAAAGCTGGTTGGAAATTTTCTGAAAATTAACCACAATATAACATCTTCTTTAATCAGCCATGTGTTCTATAGTGTTTCGTCTGATTGTACATTATACAAACTATAAAGGATGCCGAATGCAATAACAAAAGGTAAAGCAAAAGTAAAAAAGTAAAGTAAAGCTATCCCTATAACAGGCCTTGGAAGCCCATAGGGTTGTAAGATGTTGAGGTTCCCACATTTTCTAGACAACCAGCTCACAGATGGTGGCAAGGTTGTCAGTCCTACACGCCGGCCACCCTCTACCTCCAAGAATATTCCTGGTACTCATTTCTGTTAAGGCTGAGCCAACCGCAGGGCCATAGTGTGACTGCAAGGATTAGGTCAACTGAAGAAATCTAATGATCTCATTGGGACTTGAACCTGTGACCTTCCGGCTTGTAGCATAGTGCCTCAACCACCTACGCTACCATGGGCACCTAATAACAAAAGGTAGTCAAAAAATATGTACATATTTTTGGGGATTTTGGGTTGTTTTAAAAAGGTGATTCTCCTTTCTAAGCTATAAAGTATCAAAATCTATTCGTTTTGGTTTGTTCTGACACTATTATGGCTGACAATATGGTGGGGATGTAATATTAAGCCTTCATTTGACCCCTTGCAATTGCGAATGATGTTTGAAAATGGTCAGCGTGTTACAGCACCGGTGCAATGGTACTGCTCAATTTTCGTTGTGATTGTAGAACATAACTTAGCAGTCATAAAGTAATTTCTCACTGATATCTAAGTTCAAACACAGGGGTAGTTTTCTAAATGACAAATCAGAAGTCATGATCCAGGTATCAAAGGAAATTGCTGAATACATCAGGCAACTTTTAAGTATATAGGTCCTGGAAATCAGTTCTGTCTCATATTTTACTGCTAGAAGCACCCAAAACTACAATATAAAATGGAATGATTGCCTACAGACATCATCTTTAAAGTGGAATTAAATTAGTTCAACACATTAAACAAATGGGAGTGGATTATTTTGTAGGTACATTCCATGCTACAAGATATCTTGAATCAGCTGTTTCCTGATGAAGTAACCTTCTGCATTAACCACCAACCCACTATCTTCCAGTTGAGGTCAGATAATATAATCTTAAGGTATGGTTTGGAATCATGCAGAATCTCGTTACTCAGTTTCTATTTTTGTTATTAAATGGTAAAACGGTAAAACTTATCTGGAAGAAACTCTAAGGTTCCCCCTCCCCACTACCCAGATATCACTGATGGTACTGAACCACAAAATGAAATGTTATTTATTCTATACATGAAGGTATTCTGTAGCATTTCAGTGAAAATGAATGCGAAGTTAAAAGTTCAATTAAGAGAAATGTTCAAAAATTGTGGGGTGACCACTATGATAGAATAAGATGTTTATAAGAAAGTGCTACAGAGGGCCAGATGGGCACTGCATAGGACATTTTTGTATATACATGTATTTTGACAAAAAAAAGAAAAAAAAAAAAAGTGTGAGTTCAAGAACTTAATTGTCATGCTGTGTACATTGAAACATAACAGTCACACAATTTTGTTTAATCTCACACAAAAAAAAAAAAGAGCACAAGAAACCAAGCAAACAAGAAGCATTAACATGTGCTTTTCTTGCCCTTGCAGCTGAACCATTCATAATCTGTATTGGAAGCAACAATAACAGATGTTCACACAAGCCAAGGACACATGGACATAAATAAAAATGGAATTATACAAGAGCTGGGACCTTTTGGCCCAAATGGCAACAGAACAGACTTAAAATGGAAAACTGTGCTTAAGCTAAAGGCTGAGAGAAAAGGCCCTCCATGGACTTCCTGCTTCCTAAGCAACTTCTCTGCAGATTTAAAAAAAAAAAAACTTCTCATGCCATATTAAATTCAAACAAATCAGAAATTCATCAAGTTACTTTTTGTACACTAAGGCATGAAATTTTGGTGGATGCCAGGCCCCCTAGCCCTTAGAGACCAGAGACCATGTTGCTCCTGCACCAAATATTTTGCCCATCTCAAATGAGAAAACCATACTAAAACTTCAGTCAGCATCATCAGATTATGGAAACAAATCCTACTTCAATATGAGTATGAGTATGAGGAGTGAGCCATAAAACTGGCCCTAGCACTGCGACCTTCAATGATCTATTGTGCTTCCCCTTTGGATTAACCCTTTATTAATCCTAAACTTTGAATGAAATGTAGGACTTTGTTTACAGGGGCATCATAAAAGATGCTTGGTTCCATGAAGAATTGACCCAGGTGGCGAAATCTTAAATAAGCTATACTCTCACTCTCACAATCACGTAAGATGTGCAGGGCTGATTCATCTTCTTGTAGGCACCTCTCACAAGTTGGGTCCTCTGTCAGTCCCACTTTGGAAAGGTGCCCTTTTAGGTGGCAGTGTCCAGTAAGTAATCCTAACACCCATCTGAGTTGATCTCTGTTAAATTTAACAGCTCCCTTGTTCTTTTGGCAGAGGGTCCTGATATAAATCCTTTTGCCTGTTTGAGCCCAGTTATGGAATCCCAGTGTTTTTTGTGATTCATATTTGCCCAGTCCCTGACTGCTTTCTTGGCAACTCCAATTGAGATGCCTCAAGCTGGTTCAGATCCTGTTCTTGTCAGCTGATCTGCAGTTTCATTCCCTACAATACTCTCATGACCTGGCACCCATATCAGTAACAAATCCTACTTTCTCCACACGCACATGCGACCATATTGAGATCAGGAAGACAAACATAAATCATATGAATCTGTATACCATTTGTTAACATTACGTACCATTTTTTTCTCGTGTGAACTGATGAACAAAAAGTCATGTTTCCGCCATCTCTTTTCTCTTGATCTGATATCTTCCAATACCTGGCTGAATATAAATAGTTCCACTGAGTGATATCTATTAAATTTTCTAAATCTGCATGGCCACGGTAGCAACTATTAAACATTATAGAGAGCAACACCCTAAGTGCAATTTGTTTTCAACAGTAGTTCCTTTTGCAAGAATAAGGACAGAGTAGTTGGTATAACAGCCGGATAAAGGCTGGATGGCCAAGGGCTCAGAGCTTGAGTTGCAGTAGGGGCAACATTTATCTTTACTCCACATTATATAGATCACCCCTCCACCTTATCGTGGTGAGGGGGTTTGAGTATGCCAAGGACCCTGAGAGCTATACCAGCGGTAGTGTAGCTACTGGCAGGGCCTCCCTTGCTGGACAGGTCAAAGGGTAGGCATCAGACGAAGAGACACACCAAAAACTGATGCCGGAAGCAGCGTCATCAGCAGCAACTTGAAGCACAGAGCAAATGGAGCTCGAGATGGTTCAAGTTCGTATAGCAACAGGCGTGACCAGAGTCGTTTGAACGGCTGTTGTACTGCGATGTGGAAAGCAAATGGAAAAACTACCATATTATCACTTTTCCTGGATAGTCTCTTTCAAAAAACAGAAGATCGCATTAAGTGGAGGAACTGTTTTGGAAGAGACTGTGGACCTGCCGTCTGACAGATTACTGATGAATGAATGAATGAATGAATGAATGAATATAGACCAGTTCTGGGGTCCACCCAGCCTCCTATTCAACAAGTATCGTGAGGGGGGGAAGTTCTTTCTCCAAGGGTAAAGAGGCTGGGGCACATAGCTGACCACCTCCAACTAGTGCTGAAGTCAAAAATACTTGGATCTACACATCCACTCCCCCTTACACCTTCATGGCATAATGCTTAATCAATTATACATGGGGACAACTTTACCTTCTTTTACCTCTATAGTAGTCTTAATATTATCCTCCAATCTCCTTCTCGATCTCCAACTCATATGGAGTTCCTTTTATAATATCACTAAGATATTATTATGTTAAAAAAAATACCATCCTGAAAGGAACCCTACAGGCCTAGGGATGTAGTATAAAACCTTTACTTTCAGCATGTACTTTGAAAGACGTATTTCTCTATTGTGGTACTGACAGATGTTAACAAAAGGACATGTACACTCAATATTCATGGTGATATGTTTATCACCTGTGGCAATAGCATGTATAATCCTTGTTTCTGTATAGGTAATACAAGACAATTGTAATGTTACAGTGACAGACTCACCTTGTATGCTGGCAAGTGTGTGCTGGTCAAAGGGATAAACTGTGACAAAGAGACTAGACTGTCACATACTCTTATTAATGCTCACACATAAGACCCATTCCCTTCTAGCCTTATGTTTTATACTGGAGCTCCAGAAGTTGTACAACATGCAGGTTCCTCCACATAAAACACTGGAATTCAGAGAGGATGGTATTCTTGATAAGGATAAAGTGAAATAAAATCTCAAGTAGCATAAAACTAAATGCTATTTCCTTAATATCAGTTGTACACATTTCAAAATAATTTCTGGATAACACCTAAATTACAAGAAGTTTATACAACAAAATCATTATGCATTCATATAATCATTAAGAAACTGCACAAAAATACTTGTTAAAGCACCCTTCATGATCAAATTACCATGAGTCCGAATCACAGCTGTTAGAATGTGTAATTTGTACATGTACACTGGTAACAACGCTCAACTGTATGTAACTAAACATCTCCTTTACATCTTGCAGTGCTCTCCATTATGCTACTAAAACAAAAGACAAAATTAATTCAGAGTAAAAATGACATTTAGTTCCAAATCACAAATCACACATTTGCACATATATTCATACAATGTGCACTGCATCACCAATGCTCTGGAATCATCACATATGGGTTTGTATTGTAGTCATGGACCTAAGAATTTAGAGAAATGAAATTATCTTTCAATATCATTACCAACCAATTAAATTCCTTGGCTGTACAAAATATATTAATAATACTATATCCTGTTTATAAAGGCAGAATAAAATATGTCCCTAAGACAACAGAAAGCCATGGCTTCTACTCAAGTAAAACAATATCATGTTGATTATAAGAGTAATGGGAAACAGATAAGCAAACTGCTGTCTGTCCCTTTGTTCAAAATGGAACACCAACTGAACGACTACGATCATCTATTCACCAACCACAATAAGAGCTGCCATGATGCCAATTCCTGCAAGTAAGGATGCCAAATGAAGCAGTGATTCTTTGGGGTTCTCCTCCTGAAGAAGATCTGGCAACACAGTGACTAGTGCGATGTGCAGGAACCCACCTGCAGTAAATGGCAGTATCCACGATGTCCGAGCTTCTGCAAAGTAAAAATGCAGCTTGTAATAAATAAGCACAGAGATGGCAAATTTCTAGATGGGAAATAACATGAGGCATCTACTCATACATGACAGGAAATTAAAGACTGTGCAGTGTCTGTAGGAAGGAATGTATATCATGTGGAAGCACTCTGTGTGAAATCTGCCCCTAGAATCCTTCCAGTGACAACCTGCCTTCCCTTGCAGCTACATATAAAATGCATCCAGTTCCTGCAGTGGCAGCATTACCTAATTTTTAGATCTTCTTTAGCTTTGGCCTGTACTGATAAATAAAATTCCTTGGTCATAGAACTATAGAAGAGCATTAAGCTACCACACGTTTCTCACAGAACAAAATACTGGCCCAATGTAGTGCAAATTCAAAATATCTCAGAGGGGATTTGTCCTGCTGTTTGGCCGAAGTGACCGATTAAATCTTGGAGATAATGTTAGTAGACAATGGGTTAAGTGACATGTTAATAACGTTCTGGTATACCACACCACATATATGATAAAGCAAAATAAGGAAGCTACTTAATATAACATTACAAACTTTGCTGATTATGAAAATGGTAGCATGTTGTGAAGAGCTAACATATGGATGTGCTAATGGTATGACTGCCTGTCACATCAACTTTCTGAATCACTGTATAATTTTAGTATCTCTTACTTTTATGTACAAATGGATTGTTTTTTAAGGATTTAAAATCATATACTGGTTACTGATCTGAATAGTGATGTTGCAGTGGAAGAACCCACATCACAAAAAATCTAGAGCAGGGATTGTCAGCTGTGTGCTCATGGGCATGTCTGGGTTACTGGAAAGGTTTTTGATACCAATGAGAATTTTAAAATATTCCTAATAATTTCTTAATTGTTTGCTGGTAATTAGAAAGTATATGGTAACTTCCACCTTACAGAACCAATCTGACTGGTTTTAATTTGATACTCCAAAAATGAATAAATCTTATGTGGCATCATATCCAATGGTTCTGAAATTCAAAAAGACAGTTCCTGGTGAGGTGTCACACAAGAACTGCAAAGTGTTCATAACTGATGATGTAAATTCATGTATCAGAACAAATTCACTGACAACAAATACTAATCTGAGATCAAATAATTAACTGACACTCCATAAAGAACTGGCAGTATCTTTGATCAGTTACTGTCTTACCACAAAATATGAGGTGAAATAACTTGTCTTATAAGCTGTACAGTTCGCATGGTGACGAAGTCATATCATAGTCTTGCAGGTTATGACACCATTTTTCAGTATGTTAGGTGGATACCAGTGTTTCAGAGGAATATATCACCTAAATCTTCAGGGCAGAAGCTACTGCTGTTCAGAAGTGCATACTGTCTCTATCTTAGGGTGAAAGTCACTTCTATCATGAAGGTGGAGGAAGTACACGTATTTTCCTCCAAAATTGTTGGTACCCATTTACCAGACTACATAGCATCATAATCTAAACTTCAACAATAGTAACTCCTTTTGTTTTCAACTCCTTAAATTCCCAGTCCTCCTCTCCCAGAAATCTCCTCCTGCTATAGATCCAAATACATTTCTAAAAATCCTTCAATCATCTCCAAAGTGCAGTTTCAGTGATTAGAATTGTTATCATGAGGAGAAATGGCAGGAATACAGTAAAATAACTGTCCACAAAGAAATATGACCACACATAAAATGTGATTTTATGTATTAATTTCATACAGTTGTTACACTCAAACATGTGAAAGATACTAAATACATTTGATTATACATATATAAATATATATGATAACACATTATATATTCAGTGAGCTTCTTTCTTACATGTTCTGTCTTCACCATTCCCAAATTCATATGCTGCACTGATATATTTCCAGTGGGGAATTACAGCTTCTGAAACATCAACCCACTCTAAGCTTAAGTGTTTAAAAACAGTCAATATATTGTTCATATTCAAACTGAAGCCAATCCTTCATTATGCAATTCTGAATGTAGGGAAAAAAGTTTACCATTCAGATAAATATGTACAATACTAAATCAAGACATGAATTCCCTGTAGGGACTGAATTTTCGTTCGCAAAATGGGGGCAAAACACTAAAACAGGGAATGTTAAAAAGAGAGAATGAAAAAAAAATGAAGGATCTCTTAGAAGAAAGAACCTTAAATCAGGATCACACTGTACATTCTTTACATGCAAAATCCAAGATTTCAGCATAGTAACATAGCAGTGGTTCCCAAACTGGTTTGTAAACCCCTTTGCATATTCATACTTTGGTCACATGAGTTATAACACCATTCTGCAGGCAAGTATGAATGTTTTCAAGATACTCAATGCCTTCATCTTCAAGGTGAGGAGTATGTTCCTCCTAAATGCTAGTACCCACCTACCAGACTGGACAGTATCAAAACCCAGAAGACCACAACATAAATCTTCACCACTGAGAGGCCCTCAGCTCTTTTAAACCCTTACGGGTATACAAAAGTTTTCAATGGTTTGCTAAAAAAAGATGCATGATGATGGAATTCTTGTGTGTCAATTTTATTTAAGGCAATTCACAAACAGCCATGACGCTAGTGGTGCTGTTCTGCTTTCTTGTACTGGAAAAATTATATATTTTTGTTGCCATTGTTGTTGTCCTAATTGCAAAGTTGCTAATTTATAGCTGAATTAGCAGTTTCCCTGAAAGTGATTTGTTAAAAGCTAGAGGATTTGAAATGGGTCTGAAGGTAGTAAAACGTGATCTAAGGTAGATATTGCTGGAAAATACTTAATTTTTCATGCAGCTTACATATTTTGATTGCTCATGAAATGGACATGTTCAAAAACCATTGTATTACTAATGCTGCCTTCAGGTTCATGCTGTATCTTACCAACAGGAGATGTTGCCCCACTGAGAGCCACAGCTGTGAGAGCACCCATAACTCCTGTAGATGCTGTAGCAATCTGGGCTCGTGCTGCATCCCATCGTGAAAATCCTGATCTCAGGAGAATGGCAAAGTCCCCAACTTCATGAGGAATCTCGTGGAGGAGGATGGCAAGAGTCGTCAGGACGCCGTGAGGGAAAGATACAAGAAAACTGCCTCCCACTGCCAGACCATGAGTGAAGTTGTCAAATGAGTTGGCCATTAGGTTCAGGTACCCACTCACCTGAAAACGAACAAAAAGAATTTTGATTATAAAGGTAAAGTAGTTCCTATGCTTATGAAACACACTGTAAAGACATAAATGGAATGAAGCCAATGCTCTATGCATTCTTAACAATGGCACTAGATGGTGGTAATCTGGAAAATTTACCCAAGTAAAGGGACCCCTGGTAATTCATGTGGGGCCCATGGTGGACAAAGTGAGACTGAGGCAAGTGTACCAAGTTTTCTCCAAGTACTTTGGTTTTCCCTGTCAATTCTCATTCAACCAAACATTCAGTTCTTCTCATATATCATCTGGAGCTGGTAGAACACAATGGGCTATTTACAGTCTCAGTACCCATCATAAGAATTTAAAGAAATTGGTATCAAGTGGATAGCAGATATTGTTAATTTCTGAAGAAAACCTGAAGGTACATTACTGTGTTCACAAGAACTTGCTCCTTGTCCTTATCCTGAGTCACACAAATCTGTCGAGAGATTTCCACCTTATTTCTTTGTCACTGTACATTTTTTAGAGAAGGTGCTCAGATCTTAGGAAAACAGATTTTACACACTAAGCGTCTAAAACTTGCTATGATCTACTGCTTGTCCACATGCTCTACCCCAATATCCATCTTCCTTCAGAACATACTTTAATTTGTAACTTTAGAAATCAGTGTACAAATGCAGGTTTACTGTTGCTTTCATCAATGTTTAAGAGAGGAAAGAATCTTCTCAGTTATTTAATTAGTGCATTTTACAGAACACTTTAAATGAATGTAACAATGTGAGCAAATCGAAAACCATTTTAGCATAACACCAACAGGAAACATACACATACTATACTACACTATACTATAACAACACAGTGTGGCCTGAACAACTGGACAAAGACACTACAGAGTTTTATTTTTCAAACAATGGAATCACAACATGGAAAATATTCATCTTCCTTTAAAGAGAAGAAGTATAAAGACACGACCAAATTAGTTCTAGATTTTAACAAAAAGTTTTTAATAATAACATTGATAATAATTTATAATTTAAAAATGTTTTAACAAATTCATGCACATCCTAGTAATTGTTAAAGGATATAATATATTATATCAATGACATTGCAATATTAGTTTCTGTATGAACTGATAATGACCTATGACACTGTAACAGTGCTTTCTGCATGTACTGATAACGTTCTTCTGAAGACGGTCACTCTGACCGAAACATGTAAAGGATGAAAGATTAAAAAACACAACGTTTATCAATCACACTGGATGGCATTAATAATATTTTATACTGTTACTAGTGTGACAGACCAGGATGAACTAAGTCAAATATATCTTGTATGATTTACCTATTTTTAATCAGGCCTAAGAAGAATGTAATATGTATTACTAGCATGTCATCCCTCAAACCAAATCTCTGTATTTTTCATGCACACAGCTGAAAATATGCATCTTAAATAAGTAAAAAATTATAATTCAGTGATTCCCTCCTAATATCACAGGCCACATCTGAATAAAGCAGGGTTAAATGTTTTTGAAAGTTTCAAAACATTTCTAGATATTATTTCCATATTTGGGAGTTAAAACTGTATTATGGGAGCATTTATAACATTATTTATCTCTGTGTATTTCAACTTTTTCCCCATATGGCCTGGAAACACAATAGAACTGATAATTACATGGCAATGATGATTTTCATAATGATCTTTATTCAGTGCTTTAGTCTGCTTCTGAAGATGGAGGTGGCAGGCTTCTGTTACTACCTACGGTGCTATACTCAGAAAATGAAGCAACAAAACTGATAATTCTCACTACTCCTCACTGGAACAGCAGTGAACAGCAATAACACATCTGACTCACTAAACAGGTTGGTCTAGAGGTTAACAGCCCCAGACTTGTATTCAGGAGATGGTTTGACTGAATCTCAGCTGAACACCCACTATCCTGACAGATTTTCCACGGTTTCCTTCAGTATCTCCAGGCAAATGGCTCAATTAGGCCAAAATGCTCTTTCAAAATCCTTTTCCAAATCATCATTTATCAATTAAGCTGTCATTTGATGATATACACCACCGATACTACAAGAATCTGAACTCCCCCCTAAACTATATCTGACTTGTATACTAAGTGTTCCAGATCTCAGGCTGGGACTGTTTATCCTGTTGTTTCTGCACTGTCCTTTCATAACAGGCAAATGCAGGGGCACATATCCTACCTGCTCCAGCATTCAGTATAATTCTACTATGTCTCATGCAGCATTATCTAAGTCCCAGCACTTTACAGTGTCATAAAACAACCAAATAATCGATCAGAGAATCCTGTTGTACTTATAACGCAACCTGATACTCAGGCTTGTATTTACCTTTCTAGATGTTGATTTGAGTGGAGTAATGAGGGACATTTTCTCATGTGTGTTTGATGTTGTCCTTACACTTGCACAGTGGCCATTTGCATAACCATTGACAAGTTCTTTAACATTGTTATTAAGAATGTATCCATTTTCCTGTCTAATATTTATGTCTGTGATTGCCTTCTGGATGTCCACATTTCCTGGCACAGAAGTGAATACTTTCTCCAGTACAATAAAGATCAGCAAGCCAGCTAGCACCCATAGTCCTTTGTTCATGGATGGATGTGAAATAAGTGGGTCTGCAACATATTAATTAATTATGTTGTAAATGAGCTTCTATGTTGAATATGCAAAAGAAATATTCTGAAAAGAAACAGCTATAAACATGTGATACAAGAAATAGCACTGTCCATAAGATTATAAATGAGTTGTAAGAAACACATGATGATGGCCTTTCAAAACAAATGGCTGTTCCAAAAATGGAAATGTTAATTTTCACCTCAGGTGCTGCATTAATAAATGAAGTCTCAATATAAGTGCTTCCACAGCTAATACATATTTCAGAAGACACATTACACAAATTCTATGTTCTTTTGTAATCTCTAACATAGTGTTAGTGAACTCCAAGGTTCACTTACGTGTTTCTTGATTCTAATGTAAACCCCTATTTTGCTGTTTTAACACAATATTATTACAAAGCCATCATTCTGGGAATTTTGATCTCAGATTCCTACTGAACCTAACCCCTCAACTCAACTGAGCATCAGGTTGGAGAAGGAGACAGTGTGACAGAAGACATCAGCTGCAAGGTACAGGCATGGATGAAAGGATAATATTTCTTTAAAAAATAAAGTGGAAGGGTACAAAATGGATTCATTTGGTTTAGGCTAGTGACAGTGCCAAACTCTTGTGAACATGGTAATGAACCTCTGAAGTCCATAAAAGGCAACGAATTTCTAGATTATATGAGCAATTATTAGCTTCTCAAACACTATGCTCAACAGAGCATACTAAGTTTGTTAGTCAGTTATAAACAGCAATACTATTCAGAGCCGCAGGTAACCACACATTTAGCAATATCAGAGAAGTCTGTTATTAACTACTCTAGCACAATTCTACTATATTTGTAGATACTAGTCTTCACATGCTGGTGGCTAATAGCTAACCTTCAGGGTACAAAAGATATAGGCTTAAGCTGAAGAGTGTTTCCTTCAGACCCAGCATGACTCACCAACGAGAGTTTGCTGTTGTTCCATCCAAACTTCCGGCAGGAGATGCAGGAACACATCTCCCAACAAACATCCTACAGCAAAGCTAAGCAGGACTCGCAAACTGCGGGCACCACCTGTCAACATGAAGAAGTATCTGACAAATGAGAGGTTTTACACATGTAATTCAATTTGCACATTTTAAGAACACAGAAGAGAAAGACCAAACATGGCTGATCACTAAAAATCTTGACAAATATAATAATCACACTACAGATATGTCAGCAGCTCATGAAAATAATTTGCCTATGATAGTGTTTCTCGACATGTAGTCTGTGGGCTGACTGAACTCGAAATTATTCACAAACCTCTCATCCCCAAAAAACAAAAGTCATAAAGTACGCAGCATGACACAAATGTGTTGATTTACATCCACTCATTAAACTCACGTTCATGCCTAACAGTCATTACCTTGAAAACAAAATGTAGGAACAAGATCTGCGCAACATGGCACTTTCATTCAAATATAGCCTACAACAATTGTTTTGAAACACATTTCAGTATAGCTAATTTGTAGTACTAAAACATACGAGTCTTTTAAAACGAATGAGGCGATTCCAATTTGCGATACCAGTATTTAACGAGCTACAGCAGTTACTACATAAAACTATCAAGTAACCTGTTGTTCAGTATGCACAGTAAAACATCAAGTTTCTTGGTCTCACATATCCCTTTTAACACAAATTTCTTTCATAGTTGCCTCCAAATTCTCGACAGTAGCACAGAGTTTTTATGTTCGCTGCAGACGCAAAACGTATCTCTACCAAACTCTTACGACGTTTCAGGCTCACAAAAAGGAGAGCAACATTTCATAACAAGGTGACGTTTTTACTGTGTGGCACTGTTACACCCCACTCAACATGGGACCCACTAGATTGAGTGTATTTGAGGACAGGGTGCTGGGGAGAATATTTGGACCCAGGAGGAAGTAACAGGGGGCTCAACAACGTGCATAATGAGGAGCTTCATTCATAAATTGTACTCCTTGCCAAAACCAAAGATGGGAGAGATGACATGTTGCTGGAATCGCGATATCACAAGAACGGTTCGTTAGAACGGAACACAATTTATGGACATTGATCCGTATTGATCTGCTCTCTACTTCTGTGGGAGTGAAAAAGAAACAAAGTTCTATTTAAAAAGTGTATGTGACCTTGAAAACTAGTAAAAACGCAATATACATGCATCATGTGTCCCAAATGACACTGCGCAAATTTTGTCTTAAGTTTTTGTTAATGCAATGGATAATAAAGGAGTTATTCATGGTGATAATGTTCAGTGGTTAATCATGTATATAACATCCAAACGTCTGTCTCTTCTCCTGTCCGTTCCACTCTGCTTCTCCCAAGCGGCACGTACCAGAAAAATGGTGAACAAAAAGTGCTCTTCTTGGAAAGACTTCCCCTGAAAATTGTTACTTTTTCTGTTATATGTATGGGTTCAGTTGGAAGTAACAATCCTTTTGACGCTCTCATCACGAGAACGGGGTTTACAGTTTAGTCTTTTATGTTCCAAGTTCGCCCTGTTTCCAAAAAGTAACTTCAAGTGGTAAACGTTAACAGTTTCTGGCCGTGCAAAGAATGAAAACTTAATTACAGGCGCCGTTTTCGACGTATGCTGTGATATGGGTGTGTCCTATGAATTCGTCGACAGGGCATCGTGTCCGAACACAAGCGGAAAGCGTTGACGAGAATGGCATGTGTCCTTACCGCCGGACCAGCCGAAAGATGAGGCAGGTTCCCAAA